>NC_134111.1:67684565-67987717 GCF_040939455.1 Microcebus murinus | reverse complement strand
CGGCTGTCTTTTTTCTACCCCACTTTCCCCACTCCCCCTTCATGGTCCCTGAGCTATGGTAATGTCCAGAGATCTGCTTCCAGGAAATCCAACATTTGTCTTATAGATCTTCTCACTTTCAGGGTTTAGTTAATTCCTGAATTCTTTAACAACATTCTTCTATTCCCTGCATATGAAGTATTTATGGCCAAAGACAAGCATTCTAAAACATAGATATTTCATAAGTTGGGCTGTGTTTTCTTCTGTATATAAACAACATGTTATATTCTATTTTATATATATTATACAGGTTTTATCATATATTCCATATCACATAACATAATGACAATAACTTTTGGGGGTATACAGAAAACATTTATAATCTGGAAATCTGAAATAGTGAACTGCATTATCAGTACTATTACAGTGATAATATGGAAAATTTTTATACTTAAATTTTCATGAATAAATAAGTAATATATGTAATATATAATATGTATATTATATGATATATAATAAAATATGTAATGTAATATAATATATTTAATTATTGTAATATATAATATATATTACATATGCAAATATATATAAAAATATAACATTTTGTTTATATAAAGAAGAAAACACGGCCCAACTTATGAAGTATTTATGTTTTAGAATGCTTTTATTTTGGCCATAATTGTTAATTTTAAATCAATGTTTTAAAAAATTGTTTTTAATAAAAAAGGGATTTACTTGAATGAACTTGATGCATCTTATTTGGCATTCCAAAGTCATGTTCCTTTTACTTATAATTAATCCACTGTAGGGTAGACCATTTGAAATAGAATATATTTTATAAGTGAATCAAATAATTTCAGTTAAGTAAATAATAAGAAACAATGAAATATTGACCTAGTCATAATATTACTAAACTATGTAAAACATAGTCACTTCCAAAAAGTGAATTATTGATGGTGATACGAATCCTAAGTCTAAAATGACCTGTGAAAGTGAAAAATATTTTTTCTATCTTTTCACAAGTTATAATTTTATCTGCCAACAAAATAGCTGGCTATTTGATATAAGGATGTTGGTTTATTTATAGCACTTAGCAAAGGGCTAACTTAAAAGCTATAAGCTTAATAGCCTGAATAAATACAGTTTTCTTTAAACAGAGTAATAGGAATAAAATCTTAATTACATTTTATTTATTTTAAATTTTATTTGCATTTTTACATGTACTTGCCATTTGTGTGTTTATGTTCATATTGTGAATGTTGCATGTTCATAGGTGGAACTATTCATTATTTGCATCCTCCCTGGCATGACTAATGTGTCCACGACCAGTGACAACATTCACAGGCAGACTCTCACCATGGAAATGACCTTCCTCATTACCAGCAATAACATTTCCCCCTGACTTCTTACATATTGAAATAATTTACATTTGGTATTTACTACTAGTTTTTCAGCTACCTTACTTAGCTACTCACAGATACTTTAAAATCACAATTCCCCTTTTGGCATATTTATAATTGGAAAATAAGGCATTGTTGAATTATTGAGAACTCTGTGTGCTATGAATGAACACCTAACTCTTTTTCCTTTTTTGCCAGCCTCATTTTACCCATTATGAAGCTAAAATGTGGAGAGATCGTTGTAGACCAAATGGGACATAATGATTTGTTCATTCAACAAAATGTATTGACTGCCTAATTATGTGCTAGAAACTCTTCTAGGTGCTGAAGATAGAGCAGTGAACAAGTTAAGCAGGGACCCTAAACTTTTAGACTTTATATTCTAGTTAAAGGGCAAAAGACCAAAAACTAATAACAAAAGCAAGATTTTTTCAAATAGTAATAAATGATAAGAAAATGGTGACAACCAGAAAATGATAGTGTTGTTCAGAGAACAAGTAAGAGTTGAAGTTAACTTTTCATCTTGATGGAAAATAATAATGTGTGATGTACAACTGTAGAAGTACAAGGATTGGAATGACTGCATTCAAATTCATAGCTGAGACCTCAAAACATACATGGAGGCAGTGGCTTCTTCCCTTCAGCTATGGATATGGTGGACATCCCAAGATTCATTATAGTAATATAAAAAAAAATCATTTTCGTAGGAATTTCCTTACCTAAGTGTTACATATTATTCCAAAATATTAATTAAATTCCTAATTAGTTTTGTCATGGCTTCCTGACCTATATAACAGAATAATCCAAAAATAAAGATATTCTAAAAACTGATTATCATGGCAGCTAATATTATTTACAGATACTGTTATCTCCTTAGACTTGCTTTGTCACTTATCATAGAACTGATTGCCTGATATCTTTTAATAGAGTGATTGCTTTTTAACCATAGAAACTTTTGTTCAAACTTTCCATACGTGCCCAATATTTGAAATAGATTGAACTGGAGCTGTTTGTTAATGAATCAACCACACTACTTGCCCTCTCTTTTCCCCTGTCGATCCCAAGATCATTCCAAGTAGTCTTAATAGAATGTCCCCTGTGCATTGTAACACATAACCTAAAAGTACTTCCTTAATCCAATGAGATGTCTCTGACTTCAGATGCCTGTTTCAGGTCTTTATTTTACAGGCATGATACAATTATTAAAAAGCATCAAACTATTCAAATTGTGTTCAGGTAAGAAAATAAGTTAATATTTTTGAGATGAAATTATTAAAAAATAATTTAAATCTGTTTAATCTTTAATATTTACCCATAGCAACATTGTCTGAGCAATACTAATATCTTACTTACTCTAGGAAGTACAGTTCACACTTCTCAGAATACACTTCCTCAAATTATGGTCCTTTGGCATTGTTACAATGAACTGTAGAATCCATAAATTCCTCTTATACTTGTACTAAAATCCACCATTTTGCTCTTTTATAGAAAAGGGAAGCTTCATAGTATTGTCATTTGTATTATTATGCTTATGTTTCTTTAACCAGAGCAATAGTTCATAATATCTTATACAGTATTAAAATTTCAAAAATATTCCTGAATTACTAATTTAAATGAAGCACAGTGCTACTGTTGAAATGTAATTTAATCATGATTGCATTCTTAAACATAAGGTTTTCAGCCTAAAATAATTTCCTTTGTCATAAATAGAAAGTTACATCTTTTTATCACTTTGCAAAGAATGATAAAATCTGCTGTGAATTTTTAAAAATCATTTTTAAGCTTCTTGTATGTACCTAGAAATCTTTGCATATAGAAACAATGGTTATTTTTAAATTCTTCCAGTTCTGGAGCACAGTGTGAATACTACCAAGCACCTTTGAGAGGGGAACAATTTTTCTGGACATGATCCATTGCTTTCTCATTCATTTTTTCTGTCATTTGTATGTTTGTCCTGAGCACTAGCCTCAGGAAGGCTGAGCAACATGCGGAGCAAGGTATCCTCTGCATCTCCACATGCTTTCGTGGTTCATTGGTTTTCAACTGTCTTATACTGACATTGATCCTGATATGTAGATTGCCTTATTTGTATTAATAAATAATAGCATCATTTATATGTTTTTTTTAACCATGACTTTGAAAATGCACAACCAGAGATTTAATAGCTGCTTTTAAAATTGATATAAGTGAAAATTAGCCTATAAATATTATTTGGCATCTATAACAAAGAGATGCATAAATAGAAAAAGATTTTTTTTAAAAAACAGCCTTTGTCTTAGGAGCATGAGCAATGAGCCTTGGTGATGGGCCGGAATGCAGATTGAGGGCACTGCAGTTAGGCTAATACACATTTCTGTCTTTTTGTTATATTTTCTTTCAGTGTAAAATATAAGATACATGATTTTTTCTTTCTTTTTTTTCTTTTAATAAACACAAACAGTTTTCATTGCTTTATAGCTAGGTTAACACTTTAATGCATTAAATTGTTTCTCATAGAATAGAAATGCAGTGGTATTGAAGCTTTTTCACAAATAATTCCAAGCTTACATTTGAGCTTGACATCAAGAAACATCAAACAACAAACAACCCTCAATAAACTTCCAAGTTCATTCTATTTTCCCCAGATTATTCTCACAATGTAAAAAAGTCCAGTATATAATTCGTTATCCAAAATAAAAGTAAATGCCTCAGTTTCACATTCATATTTGTGGTATTCTTTTGAGCCCTTTAAATTCCTGTAACTCTTAAAGGTTTAGGATTTAGAAAAGGATGTAGCATTAAGCAATGAGTGCAGTCATATATGAAATTTTCCATCGAAGGTACTGCCAACATCTATAATAACATTCTATTTGTGCTAGATATTTGTCCAATATGTAAATAAAATGAGGCCTTTAGAAGATGCTGGATTCTATATCTTATGAAGTATCTATAGTGAATGCAGAGAACAAAATGATCTTTTGAATTTTTAGGTATTTTAAATTCATGATGGTTTTATTTTATTTTTTGGTAATCTACATATTATATACATAAATTTAGAATTTATCTATAGCCTATCCCAAATTCACTTGAGAAACAAAAGATTAGTATATAAATTTTAATAGCTACCAATATAAAAATGAGTATATGTATCTTTAGGGTTAAGAGATGTTTTGTGGAGTATTTTTGTTATGAACTAGAGATATTATAGTGATTGTACTTCTAGTGAACATGTAATGGTCAGATGATGTTACTATTGAAAAATGCTTTCTTTAAAGCAACTAAGAAGGAATAGAAGTAATCTGGAGAGGCTAATAATATCACAACAAATGTTCTTTGTCTAAAATTATAACTTTTGTTATTTAAATGATTATTATTTTCAACTAACTAAATTTATAAAAGTTTAGAAATATACCGATCTTGAAACAATAGTTTAAATAATTGATTTATATATTTCTGATTAATAAATCCATATATAAATTAATAATATACAATTTTAGATTGCTTTTGCTTTCTTTTCATAAGAATTATGTTATCGGAGGTTTTAAATTTAGATAAAATCAACTATTGAACTTCTTGTTTTACATAGAAAATTAAAAAGAATTCATTATATATTTAAAAAATTCAAATAAACTACAAATACTTACGTTGACTTTAATGTTGGATGCATTCATTCAACAACTACCTGTATACGTGTAGTACAAAACATGTAAAACTTTCGTCTGACTGTGAGGAACTCAGATGCTAGTTAACAACAGTTGTTTAAATATGTCTGGATCAATCTTTGAATTCATTTCTTCTTTCTCTTCCTTCCAAGAAAAATGGAGAGAATAAAAGCAGATAAGAGATGCCACTAAAATTTGCAAAAGTAAGAAAAGTGGCCAGAGGTATAGATTAGTAAATTGAAAACATGGGGTGAAAATGCTAAGAGACTTCTCAGTTTGGGAAGTCAGCATTAGCAGTTATCTATTTTGATATATTAATTTACTATTATTTCTGGTTCGTATTTAAAAAGCAAAGAGATTGTGGGGTAAAAAATTGAGAAATATATTTGTTAATTATTTCTTTCTTTCTTTTTTTTTCCTTCCTTCTTTCTTTTCTCTCTCTGTTCCTCCCTTCCTTCTTTCCTCTTTGTCTATCAGGCCTTATCACTAATTTTGTAAGTGGATCTTAGAAGAAGGAAATTTTTCCAGATACAAATACCTAATGGATTCCTATCTCACAATGTGGCAGATTTCTGTTCCCTTTTCTTTCCTTAATGAGTTCTTATCTCTTTGTGCCCTATCAGCATTTATTTATTTATTTATTTATTTATTTAGCTCCTTTTTATAAAACTCGAAAACTCTTGGTCCATAAAGTAGGACTTTTCTGACAATCCATTGTTTCCAGATCAACAGCAAAACAGAAGAAAAGTGCATCCAGCACAGTTTCGAACACAGATAAAGAAAAACAAAACAAAACAAAACTATGGATTACTCATTAGAAAAAAAAAAATCTACCAATAACAGAAGGGTTGCTTGCATCTGGAACACACGGTTGTAGTTAAAAATGCCATCAGTTGTCCAAAAACATAACACTAACACCTTAGAAAAGTTATAAAGTCTACTCAAAGCAGTTGAAAGATGTAAAATAACTTGGATTTTTGGATAAGACTTTGAATGCATCTTTTGTTGATGTACAAAAATCTGTCCCATTCATGGCTGTCGTAGGTAAGCATTCTTGTTTGAGATAGTGCAAGTTGTACTTAGGACACCAGAAATAGTAGAAGTAGCATCTTAACACGCATCTCACTCATGAAATGCACTTCTCGATCATGGTGCTATAAATGCACGTGAAAATGATTCTCGGACTTCTTACCATAGTGATTACAAATGACACTTTTACTCCTGCTTCTTGTTAGTAGCAGAAAAAAATGGAGAGAGACAAAAGGATGGAATGATTAGGAGGGTTATTTTTATTTCTGTTGAAATAACAAATAGCCACTGCCCCAATTATAACTATTTTCAGGCACAAATGAATGAATTAGCTAGATCAGATGAGGCCAATTAAAATGTAGCAGCACCACATATACCAAATGTTTGAAAGAGGCTTATGTTCCCTTTGACTGAAAATCTGGGCACCTCCCAGACTAAGCAGCACTGCCACCCAGAGGAGCCAGGAGAAAATGAGGATGGCAAATGTCCACAGTGGATAGAACTGCAGGGAAGGCAAGATGATGGCTTTATTTGTGACTTGGAAAAATTCAACTGCCAATTTTATTCTCTTTCTGAGGCAAAAAATCAAGATGAGCAGAACTGTGTGGTAACCGCAGACACAAAACAGTAAACACTAGCAAACACTTCATATTTCCCTTTCTGCGTTCAATACTAAAGTCACTGGTACACTTAGGATGCCATCACCATATGACACTTTAGACAAAAAAACAATCCCAAAATAACCAATGCATTGAAAACATGAACCAGAGGGTGATGATGAATCAGAAAGCGAATATCCTGACCAAAAGCAAGGCTGAATATTTTGGTATATATGGCCACTAACCAGTATCTGGGAGTCAAAGCATCCTATACAGATCATCTGAAGTCATTCTTATTCAACTTGGGGACACATAGGACAAGGATTATGTCTTTTCCTGAAATTATTTCACTTAGAATTCAATGGAGGTTATCAATATTATTTATCAGAACAGATACAAACAGAGAACAGCACTCAATGCATCCAGTTAAATAAGTAAAAAGACTTGTACTGTTGTTTGCAAAGAGCTGGACCTCTTCCAGGTTGGCAGGCGGTTGTTCAGGACAGCTGGATACCCAGAGGACAGTGGAACTAAGGCTCACATCTTTGATTTTCAGGTTGGAGCAATTCATAAAGAACACCTGTTTTTCTAGAGTTATGTACTTCCCTGGCAGAGGGACCCTTTCCATCAGAGAGTTCTTGATATACACTTTGCCAAATCTGTCATAGCTGGAAAGTCTTCCTGCAACTCCAGCCACCACTGAGTAGCTTGTGATGAACATTGAACCAGTTTAAAACATGAAAAAACAGGAATAACCATGTCAGATCTGTGCATTTCCTAGAAACCTGGGGTTGCTAATCTCTTTGCCTGGGAGTTGTCTCTGCAGAAATTAGGCACTTGGAGCCACCAAGTGCTTTTCTATTCTATTCTAAAAAGTACTATTCACTTTTATTATCTACAATAAAAAGCCCAATTCCTGGTTTTATAAACCAGTTTTTTTCCCCTAGATTTATTCATAAACTCTATATGAGATTATACGCAACATCTATTTATATTACATATTTGACCCTTATATCTTACTCTCTGTCATCTTGGGCTGACATAACAGAATATCACAGACTAGGTGACTTAAAAAACAAACATTTATTTCTCACAGTTCTGTAGGCTGCAAGTCCGAGATCAGGGTGCCAGCACGGTAGAGTTCTTGGTAAGAGCCCTACTCCTGGTTCATGGACAGCTGCCTTCTCTGTGTACTCTCATGGGGTGGAAAAAGAGAAGTTCTAGTCTAGGACACTGATTGCATCATGAGAGCTCCAACCTCATAAACTCAGCTAACCCTAATTACCTTCCAAAGTTCCTACAACTTAGTATCATCCCACTGAAGGGAGATTAAAGCTTCAGCATATGAATTTGGGGAGATAGCACCATGCAGTCCATAACACTTAATAAATAAAGTTATTTTAACTCTTCTCTCTTCCCAAGTAAAATATTTTCAGGAGATACAGATTAACAAATTAAATAGGAAAGTAACATCAAAGTAAACAGGAAAGAACCAGGACAAAGTGAAGAAAAAAGAAACTTAGAAATAAAATACATTTTATTTTTTAAAACTACGTGAAAAATTTTTGCAATAAAATGAAAGGCTTTATATATAGATCCAAGATAATGTTACAAATCTGTCCATAGGTTAAGAAAGGAAATTGTTTCTGCACTTCTTATTTTGAAGTTGAAAATGGTCTCTTTCTATAATAATATCTAATATATCTCTGAAGTAACATCAGTTACAATTGGAATAGTTTGACAACTATATGCAAGTAAGTGTTAATTGTTAAAATTTAGTGATTTCCAAGAGAAGGTGATAAAAGTCTACAAATATCTAAATTGGTTAATATTCCTTTCCTGTATATATTTTTCCCAAAATGTGTTTGTGTTATTTTGAGGGTAATTAGGAGAGGATACAAGTGTCTATAGTGACAATCAATGGATCCCCATTCCCATACTGCACAGTTTCCTAGGTTCCTGTGTGGCGGGATCAAAACATTTGGAGAGGGACTGGGGAAGGGCAAGCAGACTTAGAAATGAGTATTTCTGTGGATGGTAAGGAGATATTTGCCCTTATAAAATTCTAGTGAGTTACATAAGATGACTTTGTCTATATATAGTTTATAACCTGCACCAGTAAAGTTAAAACCAGATATTAAGGGTTTTTTTCTTCCAATTTTCTGACTATGAGAAGCACAACAGAATGGTCCGGGCAACAGTATCTCTGAATCATGAAAATTGTTAAAATTATGGATTTTATAATATAGTGCTCGATCATATACCAACAATGCTCAAGGCTTTTTATTTTGTGTGTTTATTTTTACCATTGAAACATTATATTGTTTAAAATAATACCTTAAAGCATTTTAACCTAAAACCATACATGATGAGATTGTACATTTTAGCTTAAAAATATTTTGATATTATTCATTCTAAATAAAATTTACTATATATTTAAATTTATATATTTACATATTTGTCTGTATGTATATGTATATAATATTATTTACATATCTAAAGAGGCAAAGGGCAAACTATAGTTCTTGAATGTAAATGATTAATGCTTTGTCATTTGACTTTGTTAAAAATCTATTGATGATTTATTATTATGCGCTTTTATTTTTGGATTTTGGGAAGTTCTGGAGAAAATGAGGGAAAGAAACATATTTAGATTTTGAACATGAAGACTCAAAGAAAATTCTCTAAATATCATGTCCCATGTTCTAAAAGTAGCTTCCTTCTTCTTGTGAGTTAATCAATAACCTCACTTGAAACCTGGTATTAGCACTAATTCCCAGTGACAGACAAGGTCTCATCTGTGCTGCCTTGGATGGAGTCTTTCTTCCTATTAGAAACATTCTTAAACACTGGAAAATATATTAAGAGACATGATATTATATAATTTAAGGAATTTACTACATTTAAGAAGACAATCATTATTATATTTTACCACTGTCTTTTCCTTGTAATGTTGACACTGACACTATTATTGGACACAATGGTGGAAACATCAATTTTTATGATATATCTATTTTTAAAGGGTCTACACAGATTTATGTTTTATTCTTTCATAGAACAAGTCTCAACTAACATATTTATGTAGTTCCATTTTTATGTCAACAGCTTCCCAAGCAAAATATGACCAGTTTCCATAAAAATATATGTTGCTTTAATTTTTATTTGTTTTTAATACATTTTTGAATAGCAGAATCACAAAATGTAATCAGAGAACTACAAGTTTATTCAGGCTTAACACATTCTTTTTCTTTCTTTCTCCCAATACACTGCAACAGTCAGATCAGCTATCAATTTCTGAAACACACTTTTCCTGTGGGATCAGATGTCTTGGCAAGGATGTCCAATCTGTCAGCAACTTGAACCTGTTGATATTAAAATCTATATTCCCCAGTTCATTGGTAGTTCTTGAAGCATCCTGTTATGTGTGACCTTGCCCTGACATGTGTTATGTCACAAATACTAGACTCTCCTAAAACAATCTTGAGGAAAAGGCAGTTAGGTGTGGGATATCCTATGGAAAAAATGAAGGTCAAGCTTAACAACATTCTCTCCCCCAATGCATCTCAGCTACTCATTGTAAATTCTTTCTCCTCACAGTTTTGTTTTTCTTCAGAAAGAATCCCTGATTTCTGTCAGTGTCTGTCATAAAATACTCAGTACATTTCAAGTTTGTCATATTGTTCCAAATAAAGGGAAGCAGTACTCAAAAACTTAGCACAGGATGCACCTGGTATTCATTCCTTAGTTCCCTACAGGCCAACAAGAAATAGCAATAGCTTCATGCTCATTTTGCACAGATCTAGTAACTCCCTAAAGTGCCATACCATTTCTGAGAAGCCTGAGATTGTGTATGAAGATATTTCAGAGGATAGCATTAAACAGATCACTCACATTAACCCTCAAAGACATGTGTGAAAGTCAGTGAATGAGACAAGTTGTATTATATTTAAGGCTGTGTCAATGTGAATCATTGATAATAGATCTGCATAAGATACAATGAAATTACTTGGCTCTCTGTATCCAGGGAAATCACACATTTTCTGAGAATTTGGATATGGAAGGTAGAAAAGATTTTACTAACCAAACTTAGGAACTTTAAATGAAGCTATTTATCATTATAGTAGAGAGAGCTATTTCTCATTATGTCTCTTCCAATATATAGTCTCATAATATATTTCTTAAGCTCCATCAGCAATATAGTAAACTTTTTCAGGAAATAGAGGCCTATATTATGGACACATTTAAGTCAGAGGTATATTTTACTTTTATAAATCCCCAAATAAGAACTGGATTAAATTTATACTCTCAACTCATAAGTTCAGAAAAGTATATTTTTCAACACAATATTTTTTTCCAGGAAATGAAAATGGCTAAAACTTTAGATTACAGGATTGAGAGAGTATCTAGTTCATATTTGTGTGTTTTATTTTTTTTATGGAGGTGAAATTCACATAAAATACAATTAACCATTTTAAATTGAATAATTCAGTGGCGTTTAGTGCATTTTCATGTTGTAAAACCATTTCTCTCTGGTTTCAACACCAGAACACCCCATATCCACTACGTAATCACTCTCTAGTCTCTCTTCTCCCTACACCCTGGCAACCACTTATCTTCTTTCTGACTCTATGAATTTGCCTATTTAGGATATTTTGGATAAAAGGAATTATAAAATATGTGGCCTTTTATGTCTGTCTTCTTCCAAGTAACATAGTATTTTCAAAGTCCATTCACGTTGTGGAACATATCAGTAATTTATGCTGTTTTATGGCAGAATAATATTCCATTGAATGCAAATTTGTTTATTATATAATGAAATTTGTATTTCCATTCATCCATTAATTGACATTTGGGTTGTGTCTGCCTTTTGTCTATTATGAATAATGCTGCTACAAACATTTGTGTACAAGTTTCTATGTGAGCATATGTCTTCATTTCTTTTGGGTGTATACCTATGAGTGGAATTGCTACAGTATGTGGTAATTCTATTTTTAACTACATAAGGAACTGCAAAACAGTTTTCCATAGTGTCTCTATAATTTTATAACACCACTAGCAATGTATAAAAGTTCCAATTTCTCTTAGTTCTCAAAATAACTTGTTAGTTCATTTTTTATATATTGTACTTTTTGCTTTAGTCATTAAATGTAGAATAGTTTACAAAATTATTTAGAAAACTGAAGAGGAGAAGGAAAGCCTATTGCATGTATCTAAATTTTTATCCTTCCTCCCTAATGTTCCAGGATTCCCTTTTCTGTCTTTGCCTTTTTGTTTTATGAACTCTATTTAACCATTCTTTTAGGGTAGGCCTGCTTCTGGCAACAGATTGTAGTGGCTGTGAAGTGGTTTTGAAATCCATTTCCTTAATTACCAGTGATGTTGAACACTTTTTGAAGTCTTTGCTGGGCATTTGTAAATCATCTTTGAAGGAATGCCTTTTCTAGTCCTTTGCCCATTGTTGTTATTATTATTATTGTTATTTTGCCATAATTCACAATAGTTTTATTGAACTAATTCGTCCAAAATGAAGTTTTGTGTCTTTTGGCTAACATCTCCCCAAGCCTACTACATCCCAGCCTTGGTAACCATCATTTGACTTTCTATTTCAAGGAGTTAACTTTTTTTTTTTTTTTTGAGACAGAGTCTCGCTTTGTTACCCAGGCTAGAGTGAGTGCCATGGCGTCAGCCTAGCTCACAGCAACCTCAAACTCCTGTGCTCAAGCAATCCTACTGCCTCAGCCTCCCAAGTAGCTGGGCTACAGGCATGCACCACCATGCCCGGCTAATTTTTTCTATATATATTAGTTGGCCAATTAATTTCTTTCTATTTATAGTAGAGACGGGGTCTTGCCCTTGCTCAGGCTGGTTTTGAACTCCTGACCATGAGCAATCCACCCGCCTCAGCCTCCCAGAGTGCTAGGATTACAGGCGTGAGCCACCGCGCCCAGCAGAGGAATTAACTTTTTTACACTCCACATATAAGTGAAAACATGGGTACTTCTGTTTCTGTGTCTGCCTTATTTCACTTAACATAACAACCTCCAGTTTCATCCATGTTGTCACAGATGACAAGACTTCTTTCTTTGTGAATATGGAATAGTAGTCCAATGTGTACACATAGCACATTTCTTAATGCATTAATCCACTGATATACTCTTAGATTAATTCCATATCTTAGCTATCATGAATAATGCTGCAATCAATGTGAAAATGAAGGTATCTGTTCAATGTACTGACTTCATATCCTTTGGATATACCTAGTAGTAATACTGCTGAATCACATGGTAGTGTTATGTATGGGGTTTTGAGGAACTTCCATAGTGTTCCCTATAGTAGCTATATTGCTTATATAGCTTATACTCCCATTATCAGTGCACAAGAGTCCCCTTTTCCACATCCAACACTTACTACCTATTTTTCTTTTTGATAATACCCATTCTAACAGGTGTGACATGATATCTAATTGTAGTTTTAATTTGTATTTCCTTTATGATTAGTGATGTTGAGTACCTTTTCATATATTTGTTGGATATTTGTATGTCTTCTTTTGAAAAATGTCTATTCCAGTCCTTTGGTTATGTTTTTACTTAGGTTATTTGATTTTTAATATTTAATTGTTTGAATTTCTTATATAGTTTGGATATAACTATCAGATTTATGGTCTGCAAATATATTCTCCTATTCTGTAGGTTGTCTCTTCATTCTGTTGATTGTTTCCTTAATTGTTTTTTAGTTCAATTGATCTCATTTATCTATTTTGCTTTTGTTTCCTGTTTTCCTTTGCCTAGTTTTAAAATTAGGTCATTTTCCCTTTTGTTATTTAGTTGTAAAAGTTCTTCACACATTGTGGATTCTAAACTTTATTAAACATATGGTTTGGAAATATTCTTCCCAGTCTATAGGTAGTCTTTTCACTTATTTAATAATATTCTTTGATACACAAAAGTGCTTTTTAAAATATTTATAAAATCTAATTTATATATTTTAATTATTATTTCTTTATGCTAAGAATCCTTTACATGAGATCTAACTTTTAAACAGATTTTAAGTGCATAATACAGTATTGTTAAAGATAGGCACTATGTAATATAACAGATCCCTAGAATTTACTCATTCTGCAAAATGGAAAGCCTATACCCATTAAATAATAACTTCTCATTTCCCCCTATCCACAGTCCACAATAACTACTCCTTCACTCTCTGCCTTTATGAGTTTAACT
Organism: Microcebus murinus; assembly: GCF_040939455.1. Classification (NCBI taxonomy): domain Eukaryota; kingdom Metazoa; phylum Chordata; class Mammalia; order Primates; family Cheirogaleidae; genus Microcebus; species Microcebus murinus. Next base: position 67,973,849 of record NC_134111.1, on the reverse strand, counting down.
ATTATAGATATTTCATACAGGTGGAATCATATAGCATCTGTCCTGTGACTGGTTTATCTCACTTAGCACCCTTTCCCAGGTTCATCTATGTTGCTGACCATGGCAATATCTCTTTTTTTTCCTTAAGTCTGAATAACATTCAATTATGTGTATATACTACATTTTCTCTATCCAGTCATGTTTTTATAGACATTGGCATTGCCTCCATATGTTGGTTATTGTGAATAATGTGGCACTAAATATGGGAGTGCTGATATTTCAACTTTTTTCTTATGTTGCTCATGCCTTTGGCATCAAAACTAAAAATACATTGTCATCAAGATTTACCCCTATGTTTTCTTTTATTATTTTATAATATTAGCTCTGATATTTAGGCTGTTGATCAATTTTGAGTTAATTTTTGTATATGTAGTGAGTTAGAGTGTGAATTTTTCATTTATGTACTTTATCATGTTAAGGAAGTCCCCTTCTTTTCCTACTTTGTTGAGGGTTTTTAATCACAAAGAAATGTTAAATTTTGTCCAATAATTTTTCTTTGTCTTTTGAGATGATCATTCCTCCCTTTTCTGTAAATATGGTATATTTCATTAATTGACTCTTGGATGCTAAATCACCCTTGCATGCCTGTGATAAATCACATTAGGTCATAGTGTGCATCCTTTTAATGTACTGCTGGATTTTATTCACTAGTATTGTTTTGTGGATTTTTGCGTCTATATGAATAGGGTATACTGGTCTGTAGGTTTTGTTTCTAGTAATATTTTTGCTTGGGTTTGGTATTGGGTTATTGCTGACTTTGGAGAATGAGCTAAAAATGATTGCAAACTCTTCTAACTTTTGATAGAATTTGAGAAAGCTTGATAGTAACTTTTCTTTAAGTGTTTCTTAACCTTTTAAAAGTTTATTAGAGATGAGGACTCACTGTCACCCAGGTTGAGAGACACAGTAACCTAGAACTCCTGGGCTCAAGGGATCTTACCACTTTAGCTTCCCAAGTAGCTGGGATTACAGGCATGAACCACCACCTGTAGTCCCAGCTTTCTTTAAGTGTTTTGTTGAATTTACAAGTGAAGCCAGCTGGTTCTGAATTTTCCTTTATTGGGAAGTTTACTGATTCCATTTTATTACTTTCACAAGTCATTTGAGATTTTCTTTATCTTTTAGTGTCACTTTTGAAAACTTATGTGTTTCTAATAATTTCTCCATTTTTTATCTGAATTATCTAAAGTTTGATATATCATTATTCACAGTATTTTTAATCTTTAATTTCTATGCAATTGATAGAAATAACTCCACTTTCATTTATTTTAGTTATAAAATAGTAATTAGTTTAACTTCGACACATTAGTTGTTTAAAGTGTATTGTCGAATGTACATATTTGTGAATTTTCCAATTTTCCTTTTTTATTTATTTCTAGTTTTATTCTCTTGTGGTTGGAGAAAATACTTTATATGATTTTATATTTTAAAATTTATTTAGCATTATTTTACAACATAATATATAGTACATCCTTGAGAATGCCCCATTTATACAAAAGCAGAATGCATTATTTTGATGTTTTTTGGGTGGAGTGTTCTGCATATCTCTGCTAGTTACTGGTTGGTGTAAAGTATTGTTCACCTCTAATTTTGATTAACTCTAACCCTAACTCTTAACTTCTAGTTCCTTATTTATCTTCTGTCTAGATGTTCTATTCATTATTGAAAGTAGGATATTGAAGTCTCCAACTATTATTGCAGAACTATTTCTCTCTTCAATTTGGTGATATTTATTTCATATATTTTAGGCCTGTTTCATTGGGTGCATATATTTATTTAGTTATTTCTATAAATAATATATATATATGTGTTTATGATTCTTTATCTCTTGTAACCATTTTTGTTAAAGTGATTACTAATAATAAGATAACAAAGAGTTTACTTTTGTTATATTGTACTTTTGCTATTTTTCTTTTTGTTTTATATATTTTTGTTGTTTTGTATTTTTGTTATTTTGGTTTTTTGTATATATTTCTAATATAGTTTTCCCTCAATTCCTCCAATTCTGCCTTCTTTTATATTTGATTAAATTTTTTTCTAGCATACCATCTTGATTCCCTCTTTATTTCATCATATATTTTCCTTATTTTCTTAAATACTCTGGAGTTTACTGTTAACATCCTAAATTTATACCCATATAGTTTGAATTGATACCAACTTAGCTAGAGGAATATATGTTTTTATGTTCTCACTCATATGTGGGAGCTAAATGTTAAAATCAATTGATCTCATGGAGAAAGAGAGTAGAATGATGGTTACCAGAGGCTGGAAAGGGTAGAGAGTGGGGCATGGGGGATAAAGTGGGGCTGTTCAATGGGTGCTAATACATAATTAGATAGTTAGATAGAATAAACAATATTTGATAGCACAAAAGTGACTATAATCAGTAACAAGTTAGAGTATATTTTAAAATAACTAAAGTAGTAGAATCAGAATGTTCCTAACACAAAGGAATGTTAAGTGCCTGAGGTGATGGATACCCCAATTACTCTGACTCAATTAATCCACATTGTATGCCTGCATCAAAACATCACACTTACCCTGTAAAGATATACACCTATTATATACTCACAATAATTAAAACCAAAAATTAAAAAGAAGAAAAAAGAATGTATGTTCTTACATCTGCTTTTATATAGTTCTGCCTCTCCTTATATTGTTATTCCCACAAATTACACTTTATACATTGTTCATTGAAATTGGTTTCAATTATTGTTTTATGAATTTGTCATACATTATGTAGGAACAAAAATAATAATTATAAACCAAATTCATTTATAGGAGCTTAAATTTACCTATGTAGTGACATTTGCTGGAAATCTTTAATTCTTCATTTGGTTTCAAATTACTATCTAGTGTTCTTTTATTTCAGCATGAAGGAAATGCCAATTCTTTAGCATTTTCTGTAGAGCAAGTCTACTAGTGACAAAGTACCTTAATTTTGTTTAATTTGGAGTATTTTAATTTTTCCTTCACTTCGTGAAGGATAGTTTTGCCAAATATAGAATTCTTGATTGGTCTTCTTTTTCTCTCAGCACTTTAAATATGTGATTCTATTGTCTTCTGACTTTTTTTTCCTTATGAGAAATTGATTAATCTCTTGAGATTCTCTCTACATGATGAGTCAATTCTCTCTTGATGCTCTCAAGATCTTTTATTTGTCTTTTGACAGTTTATAATGTCTCATTGTGTGGATCTCTTTGAGTTTATCTTGCTTGGAGTTTGTTGAGGTTCATATATGTGTAAGTTCATGCCTCTCACAAAATTTGGGAAGTTTTGACCCTTATTTCTTCAAATTCTTTTTGCTTATCTCTCTCCTCATTCTGGGACTCTCATACGTGTATTTTGGCACACTTAATGGTACCCCACAGGTCCTTTAGGCTTTGGTCATCTTTTTGCTCCTTTTTTTTTTCCTGCTTATCAAATTGGAAAATTTAATTTGCCTAATCTGTAAGCTCCCTGAACCTTTTTTCCTACCTGCTCAAATTTGCTATTGAATTTTTCATTTTTTCTATTATATTTTTACCTCTATAATTTATATTTGGTTCCTTTTTCTAGTTTCTATCTTATTGTATTATTAACCATTGATTTATAATTCAGTCTTTCAATTGCTTTTAGCTCTTTGACCGTAGTTCTCTTAAGCTTTTCTAGCATATTGAAGACAAGTAAAGTTTTTGTCTACAAAGCCTAATGACTGAGTTTCCTTTGGTATGGTTTCTGTTTGTTGCCCTTTTTTCCATTGAATAGTTTATACATTTCTATTTCGTTGTATGCCTTGTAATATTTTTTTTTTTTGAGAACTAGATATTTTGAATTTTGTAATGTAGTAAATCTGTAAATCAGATTTTCTCCTCTCCCCAGAGACTGTTTTGGTTACTTGTTGAGAGACTCAGTTTGTGTTTTTTAGTGAGTTAACAAATTTTTTTTTCAAAGATTATATTTTTTGTCATGTGTGGTTATTGAAATATCTGCTCAGTTATCTCTGAGCTAGTCAGGGACCTCACAGCGATTTCCTTGAATGTCATGATCCAATAAGAAAAGAAAAAAAATAAGATTTTCTGTCTCTTTAAATTCTTTCAATATATGGACTGAGAATTCCTTTTAGTCCCAGGGGTTTGAAATAATGGTCTGTCTTTGTGCCAGTCCTTTGGTGAACCATTAGGCAGTTCAAAATACTCACATATGATTTTTGGAGGGCAAGTTTTTTTTTTGTTGTTGTTGTTTTTTATTGTTAACCCCGGATCCAGCAAGCCACACCAGGAACACACACAACATAGGCTGCCGTCACCCCACTGCCCACTGCTGGAGTTGAGAATGGAGGATGGTAGTTGCTATGCAAAACACCGAAGTTTACCAAAATGTACTAGCTTCTTTCTTAATGAAGCATTTCCTTGAATTCTATAAAATTTTGGCTAGTATCTAGATTTCCAAAGTAGTTGATTTTAAGAGTTCTTGCTAGGTCAATAGATATTTTAGTTTACAGAGACTGATTTCTGGAGCTTCCTAATCGATCACCTTCCAACTTCCACCTAATTCATGTTTTCTGGAATTTTAAATATTATTGTAGTTGAGTGATAATTTAGAAATAATCTGTGATTGGAGGGATAGATTGCATTTGAAATTTTTAAAATACAAATCATCTTAGGAGCAAAAATTTTTTTATAGAAAATTACATCAACAGGCTTTTTAGGCTGATGGCTAGGACTATGTTGGCATGGAATGTCAAAAAATTGGTAACAACAGAAGTAGAAACAATATTCTACAAAGGAAATTTACAGAATTTGGGAATATGAAAGACATAAAAGAGTAGTAGAGCAAAAGGACCTAAAGGAATTTTAAATATGTGTGCTGTCTATTTTAAACTATAATTATCTTACATTTTAACAAAGCAAGTCCTTTTTATGTTTCCCTACACATATATTTCATAAAAATATATATTCTGATTGACCGTGTGTATGTGTTTCTGTGTATGTCTGGGAAGGGATGTAATAGTGAGGAAACTGAGGAATAGTTTCCAAACTCAGGGAAGCAGAGTGAAGAAAACAGAATATAGACAAAAGTGAAATAACACAAAACTTAAATAAATTTAGTTCAAATAGGAATTTAAAATCATGGGGGAGTGATTATAGGGCTTTTGGGTAATACTTTGCAATCTTAAATAGAACATAGATCTTATAGTATGGCCTAAAATTTGGGACTAATGCTATGCAAAAATTACTGAACAAGAAGACCTATATAACAGTTTAGTCAAATATATTTTACACAGAGAATCTCAAAAAATACAATATAAACTTATGAGTTATAAAAATTTGGCTTGATTTTGACATGAACCCAAATGTATTTTTTACCTAGTCTGAACATTTTGAATATTTTGACTTTTGAATAATTTTTCATTGTTCAGGTTGTTAAATTACAAAATACTTTTTGTCTGTCTGTAGACTTGGCATATAGAATCCTTCAACAAGCCATAATCAAAATCCCTTAAGATGCATGCAATAGTACCTATACTGTCTAGTTTCTGTGTTGTTTCTTATCCTAGGAATAGGAATTGCCTTCTGTTTAGGGAGTTTGGACCCTATCAAAGAGAAATATTGTAAAGACTTAAATTCCTGGCACAGAGATACCTCTAGAAGTTTACTTCTCCCAATTCCCAAATGCAAAATCAAAATAAAACAAAATAAAACCAGCTGTTTTGTTCTAATTATTGGTTTTGAGATCCAAACATTTTTGGCAAGTCTAGTTTAAAATAATGCCTTCTTAATATTGAGTTTCTCTAGGTTATTTTCTATCTTGTCTCCTTTTTCATTAATGGACTTTTGGCATATTAAAAGATTTATTTTGTTTGATGTCACCAAATCCTTAAAACTAATCCTGGTAAGAGAGTATCAAACCAAACTAAAGAAATTAAGAAAATGATTTTAAAAATTATAAGAGACCTTTACCCATTGATTTCAATTTTGGCCATTTGTGAATGCTTCACTACAGTGTCAGAACGTATAATAAGCAGATTACAGGAGTCAATGCAAAGCAAAACGGAAGGAATATTGCATAGAAATAATCTGTGATCTTTAGATTGTCAAAATAGTCCATTCTGACTCTCATATATTTTGCATACAATTCTATATTCACCAAATATAAAATATAAACTAATAACATTTATAGCTAATTCCAAGGCATTATTGGAAAAATAATTTGTTCTATCCCAACAATTCTCTTTTATAAACACACGCACACACACACACACACACACACACACACACACACACACACACACATATTATAAAAGAAGATGAAAGCATGGGTCAAGTTATTTATAGGTAAATATTATTATACATTAGGTACAAAAGATTGACATTATTACAAAGATAAGTATCCCAAGCATGGGTTTTCTATTTTTCAGTATATGAATTTTCACATCCCATCAAAGAAAATACCTGTAATTAAAATTATATTTACTTTTCATGGGTTGAAGTGCCATGCCTTCCAAAAATATGTTGGGGTCTTAACCTCTTTAAATATTTTCTTTTCAGAATGTGATCTTATTTGGAGATAGGATCTTTATAGAGGCAATAAAATTAAAATGAGGTCATTAGGGTGAGTGCTAATCCAATACAATGAATGTATTCATAAAAGGGGGACATTAGGTAGAGCGAGAGATATAAACAGAAGGAAGATGATGTGAAGAGACACAGGGGAAAATGGCCATCCACAAAGTCAGAAAGATAGGCCTAGAAACAGATATTTCCCTCACAGCTCCTCACAAAAATAAATAAATAAATAAATAAAAAATCTACCAACATGTTGATTTCAGATTTCTAATTTCTGGAACTCTTAGAGGATACATTTCTGTTATTTTAGCCACCAAATTTCTGTGAAACTTTGTTGAGGCAACCCCACCAAACTCATAAAATAGTGTAGCAAAAGACTTAGAATTTTAAAGCCCAACAATAACTAAATTCAATAATAAAAATTCTTATCATCCAAATTAAGATAAACAAGTAAAAAATACCCTCAGATTATATTAATAGAAACAAATTTTTATTACTATTTCTTTTATAAAATCCCTTTACATGTTTGTGTTATTTTACTCAAGGAAACCAATTTCTAAAATTTCTCATTCAAGTAGAGAGAACAAAAATTAGATTATCCATAAATATTGGTCATTTGATTTTTATTTGGTAATTTATATTTCCCTGGAGTTTTTCCATTTAATTATATATATAATATTTTAATGTTGAATTAAAATAGGCTATGCACCTTAATTTTAATTATCTCCATTTTGGTAGCTATAATCCACTTCTTGTTTCTAAATTTATATCCCATACTCTCTAAAACAACTCATGGAATGTGGGCTTGGGGAGGAGGTATGTGTGCATGCATGTGTGTGTATATGCGTATATGTTTTAAAAAATGTTTCCAACAGCCACATTTTGTCATTTTCTGGCTACTTGACTTTGGCCAAAATATATAACCTCTTTGGCTCAGTTGCTTAATCTGTTTAACAAGGTTTTTTTTATTTTTAAATGTTTATTTCTTTTTATTTTTATGAAAGCAACTCCCCTTACCTTTATAGTTAGCATTCTAGTGTGTTTAAAATATTGATTTCATTGTTCTTTAAAATATTAATTTTTGTTTAGTGTGCATATATTTTTTAATTTCTGCAATGGTATTGTACCACATATCATATTATATTTCTTACCTTTTCATTCAGCATTAGGTTTTTGTGATCCATCTATCCAGGTTACTATGTATGTTTCTAAACTATTGCTTCCAACTCCTCCATTGTACTCTGTACAGTTGTTCTACAACTTACCTATCAACCACTCAAGTTGTGGACATGAAAATTGCCCCCAATGTCTTGCCACTGCAAGTTATGCTAAAGTGAGCACTTTTAAACACGTGTACCATTTTGCATCTGTGCCAGTATTTCTTTGAGATGGATTGACAAGCAGAACTGCTGGACCATAGGGAAGGCATGCAGGTTGTTTAACTAAATAGTGTCAGATTGCTTTCATGAATGCTTGTGGCAGTTTACACTCCCATTAGCTGTGCAAAAGGGTTTTTCTTTTCCCACAATCTTGACAACACTTGACATTATACAGCTTCTAAATTTTTGTCAACCTAAGAGCTGTAAAGTGATATCTTATACTTGATTTGATTTGCATTTTCCTGCATACTAATAAATTTGAATTTGAATATGTTTTCAACTGCTTTTTGGCCTTTTGGGTTTTTCTAGCATAGTGTTTCTATCCATGTCTTTTCTATTCTTTCTTATTAGGTATATTAATTTGCCAGGGTTACCAAAACCAAGCACCATAGAATAAGTGGCTTAAACCAGAAAATTTAATTTCTCACAAATCTGGAGGCTAGAAATTCTAGATCAAGACGTTAGCAGGGCTGGCTTCTCCTGAGGCCTCTTTTTTGTTTGCTTGTAGATAGCCATCTTAGCTCTGTGTCTTCACATGGTCTTTCCTTTGTATGTGTCTGTGTACTCATTTTCTCTTCTTATAAAGACACTAGTCATATTGGATTCTGACCTCAGTTTAATTTACTCATCTCTTTAAAGGTCTTATTTCCAAATACAGTCACATTAGGAGATACTGGGGATTAAGGCTTTAACATATAAATATTTCAGGGACGCAGCTCAGCCTATAACATAAGGTGTTATGAAAATTACTGTAAAGATATGGAGGCCTGGATAAACTAGATAACCTTTAGCTATAAAATACTGTTCTCGAAGTATAGGGCTAATTACTGTATCTTCCCATTGTGTCATTCATTTCTTCAAATAGCTTCGCTTATGCCTAAATGAATGATAAATCAGATGAGAGAAGAGATACAATGAATTCTGATATTGACTAACAGCTTCTGCAAATTTCCTCTTAAGTGATTATCTTCCATCTCTGGCTATTTAGTATTTAGGAAACAAATAGCTGCTTACTATTTTTTTAATTTTAAAGCAAATTCAAGGTGAAAGCATATTGTTTACTTTTTCTTTTTAATGTTGGAGGTTTAAATATAACAGATTCTATGAAGTATCACACTGTGGTTCTCTAAATAGCACAATCAAATAATTTCTCTTTGATTTTAGTATAGTAAGGAAAATCTGCTAAATGGATAGAAAACAAGCACTGCTCTGTAGTGCACTCTTAGAGATAGAACATTTGTTTTTAAATATAGTTGATAGTCAATGTCTAAAGTCCATGAAATTTGATATAAGTTTATATCCTGATTTTATGAGTTTTTAAGCATATGTAATAATTTATGACTATTTTTTAAAGAAAAAAAGGCATACTTGTGTTCATTCTGAATTTCTTTTGTTTTTTAGGGTAACTGTCTACTATGTTGACAAAATTTTGCCTTAGTTAAAAAAAGTTCCACATTTCAGTTCTAATAACCCTATCCATCTTTCTAAGAGGCACACAGAAATGAGGCACAATGCATACTTAAAGATTGTCCATGTCATCCTAAGGAACTAGGGCCATCCAAGAACATCACCAGCTTCTCAAAGTGTGTGAATGTGAGAAAAATCACTTGGAGTTCTAGTAGAGGGAGGGGAACAGTAACCATTGAGAAACATGCCTAAAACCTTCTCTTCTGATAAACAAACAAACAATAACAAACACAAAAATCTAATCAAGACAGAGTAACACTTCACCAGAGCTAATTCTGAAATCCCAGATGGATCAGGAGAATTATTTGGGACAATTATTGACACTCCAGCACCTCCCACCTTCCCTGTTTCAAAGCTAAGAGAGGAGACAAAAATAAGCACACAAGAGGAATTTGAAGTCTTTGTTACCTGTAGTTACAACAAAGATTAAACATAGCTTGACTTTCTAGCAGGATGATCCTAAATCCTCGCATTAAAGTGCTATTTACCTCAGTTCCTATTCCTCACCATTGCATATGTCTGGCTTTCAACAAAAATTTACAAAGTATGCCAAAGGCAAGAAAAAACACAGTTTGAAGAGATAAAGCAATACACAGAACTAAACTCACATTCAATACAGATTTGGGAACTATCAGAAAGTGAATTTAAAATGACTGTAACTACGATTAATATGTTAAGTGCTCTGATGGCAAAAGTAACTGATATGTAAGAACAGATTGACTATGTAAGTTGAGAGATAGAAACCCTGAGGACCAAAAGGAAATGCTATAAATAAGAAACAATGAAACAAAAATAAAGATTGTCTTTGAAGGTTTGATCAGTAGGTTCCACTTGTCTAAGGAAATAATTAGTGAAATTGAGAATGAATCAATAGGAACTTTCCAAACTGAACACACAAAGGAAAAAACAATCAACGAATTCTCAAAGAAACAGAATACAATAACCAATTACTGTAGGGAAACAACACAATGTGTAATATAAGATTAAGGAAAAAGTTCAAAGTAAATATCTGAGTTGTATTGATATAAATAAATAATTGAATAAATATGTGAGGGGCAATAGACAATCCTCCCATGAAGAATTCCAAATATTTTATGTAGATACTTCCCCTCCAAGGACGTAGTACATGAACCATCCTTTAAATCCGAACAATGTGAGAAGCAATTTCTTTGCAAGGTATGATATTCTGAGGCAGGTGGAGTGAGCAGAATAACTTGTCAGTAGAGAAACCTGACAAATGCTATCTTATTCAAGTGACCAAGGCATGTATCCTTGATATGATATGATGAGAATAGAACTTTATCTTTGTTGCCTTCTTCCCCAAACAAAACCCCATACCTCTGCCTAATTCTGAGACAAATATTAGACATATTGAAATTTAAAAACATTTATACAATAACTGATCAGTACTCCTCAAAACTGTCAAAATCCTCCCAAACAAATGAAGTCTGAGAAACTATCATAGTCTAGAGGAGCCTAAGGAGACAACTACATTTAATGCACTACCCTGGGTCATGGAATAGAAAAAGGAAACACAAATAAAGAATGGACTTTAGCTAATAAAAATTTATCAGCATCAATTCATCATTTTGACAAATGTATCATATTAATAGTGTAAGATATTAATAATAGAGGAAAATGGGTATGGAGTATATGAGACTATGTTTCTCATAATTTTTCTATAAATGTAAAACTATTCTAAAATATATATATATTATATACTATATATATAATTTTTGTGTATCTCTATATATGCATATATATAGCCAGACTATGCTGCCCTACTCTGAGATCATTAAGAGTATAAACACACATGTATACACACACATGCATACGGCATGCATGCAATTATGGTATTATCTTAATCACCTAAAAGACACAAAAAATAATTGATGTCAATATCATATTCCCTATCATATAATTAAATATAGGCCAAAATATATAATATTGATACCATTTTAGAAAAAATATTCTGTATGGCTACCTATTTCTTAGTTTTAGGTTTTTAGAATTATTTATTCACTTAGTATAGACAGTCCCTGACACACAGTGATTGGGCTTACAATTTTCTGACTGTACCATGGTGTGAAAGCAATAGGCATTCAGTGGAAACTGTACTTTGAATACCATACAGTGGTTCTGTTTTTCACTTTCAGTAGAGATTTCAATAAATCACTTGAGATATTCAATACTTTATTATAAAATAAGCTTTTGTTAGGAGGTTTTTGGCCAAGTATAGACTCACGTAATTGGTCTGAGCACATTTAAGATAGGTTGAATGTTTGGCATATTAGGCATATTAAATGCATTTTTTACTTACAATATTTTCAACTTATGATTAGTTTATCAGGATGTAACCTGAGGACCATCTGTAATTTGTTTTTCAAGTAGCGTAACCTTTAATATTGCGATGAATTTTAAGATGGTTTAGTGTTAAAGCTTCCACTTCATGGTTTATAAAATTCTATAAAGATAATTAACATTCTAATCATAGGTTTTTACCTAATGATTTGAGAATGGTTGAATATTTGTTTAAATTGTTTTCAGGATTTATAGACTGTTATTTGACTTTTTATGTTGCCAGAATATTAAAATATATTTATTGTAATTTTAATGTCCATACTTAGGGTCATTTAGTTTTATAAAGCCAATAAAAAAGTGAAAGAACAGTTGTCAACAAATCTTACTATACTGCATGCCATATATATGTAGCCACTTAATTTAAAGAACTTTGGTAACTAGCTGTACAAACACACACACAAAGAAATAAAGGAAAGAAAATCCTGAAACAGAATTATTATATGTAAGAAAATTTAAGATGTATATTAAATCATTTTAAATGTCTAGTGTCTCATAATACCTAATATTACATTTTAATATCAAAAATATGTATCATATTCTTGGAATGTACTGATTACTCAAAAGAAAAATAGAAAATAACTTAAAAATTTTATTCTGATGATATTGTATGTTCATTTTTATATATCAATTGTACCAAACACAAGAAACTATCCTAATTAAGTTACATGAATTTTATTGCCACTAGAAGAATTTTTATTCAGTGTGGAGTTTGATTCACTATAGATTGGTTAGATGACAACATTTTGAATGTTTATTACCAAGAAAAAAAAATAATTGTCAAATATGCAAATTTTTGTTTTGTTTTTAATGCATGAAGTTTTTAATAACTGAGGGTAAGACCATGAGAGTTAAACAGAGCCAAAATGTTCTGAAATTAAAGTGTAAAGATGTTTTCATTTAGTCATGTGTAATATTGAATTTGTGATATTTTTCGGAGTCTTTGCTCTGAAGAAATTTATTTTCTTTTAAAAGTTCATATGGACCATCATCAGTATTATTATTATTAGATTTATGTAATGGTGTAATTGTTATATCAATACTCATTTTTTCATCATGAAATAACAAGAGGATTTAGCAATATGTGTTTGGACAGGAGTCCTATAAATGTCTGCATAAAATAAAAAGTTGGTCGCATTAAATGATGCTGTCTTTTTTCCAATATTATATCCTACTCACATAATGTTTTCTCTCCCATTTTATAGACCATTTCATAATGTGACAGCATTCATCATTTTTAATGGTATCTTGTTCTGTCATAGGATATATGCCATATGCTTGGTATACTTAATTTATCACAACTTCCTTGCATGTGAATTGCAATAACTATAGAATTAGATTGGCCTCTGTTGAAATCTTGTGACAATATGACTTTTGCATATTGTCTCATCTCTCTGAGCCCCATTTTCCTTCCCTGAAATATAGGGAAAATACTATTTCGAGAATTCCTTAGAAGATAAGGAAAATAACACATATTAAAGCACCAAGTATATTACATATGTAAAATGCTTATATATTTCATAGGTTTTCAATAAATGATAATAATTGCATTATTGTTAAAAATATTGATAACTTTCATCTCTTACAAGATCAGAAGCTTCTGAAGAACAGTAATCATGATTCACTTTAGACTTTTCCATGGAATTGTTGATGTGATTTTTTTTTATTTTAAATTTAATGAAAGATATAGAACTGAAAGTTATATTCTACCAATTTTTTTTCTCTAATTTAGTCCTGAGTACTATCCAAATATTTACAACTTTATTTAAATGAAAATCTACTTTAGTGTGTATTGCTTCTCACAATTTTAGGGATTATACTTTTATATAGTGAGCATAATAATACCTATGTATATTTTATTATACTTTGAAAATTGATATTTTTTATACTTTCTAAATAAAAGTGAACTTTAAAAACTATAATTCTGAAATCAGCAAGTATTATACCTCAAGCTTTGTTCTTGTTCAATATTTCTTTGGCTATTCAGTCTTTATGGTTCCATGGGCATTATAGAATTTTGTTTCTATTTCTATGAAAAATACCATCAGAATTCTGATAGAGATTGCATAGAGTCTGTAGTTTGCTTTGGGTAGTACTGGCATCTTAACAATATTAATTGTTCCAATACATGAACACTAGACCTCTTTTCATTTATTGTGTCCAATTTCTAATTTCTTTCATCAATATTTTATATTTTTTAGTGTACAGATCTTTAACGTCATTGACTAAAGTTATTCTAAATGTTTTATTCTTTTTCCTGCTATTGGAAATGAGATCGTTTTCTTAATTTCATTTTTGGATAGTTAATTGTTAGTGTTTGGAAACAATACTGATTTTTGTGTTTTTTATTTCAAAATATTAAGAGGGTACAAATGTTTTTGGTTTCATAGATCGCTTTTGTAATGCTTAGTCACAGCTATATGTGTGCCAGTAACTCAAATAGAGCTCACTGAACCCATTAGGTAGGTTTTTGCCCCTCCCCTATCCCCTCCTCCCTCCCTCCTGCCTGATTTCCACTAAGTTTTATGTTCCTCTGTACACATGTGTGCTCATCAGTTAGTTCCAGTTCATAACTAGTGCATGTGCTGTTTGTTTTCCATTCTTGGGATACCTTATGTAGGATAATCTCCAGTTCCGTCCAAATTATTGTAAAAGGCCTTAATACATATACCACATTTTATTGATCCACTTATGAATTTATGGGCACTTGGGTTGATTCCACAGCTTTGCAATTGTGAATTATGCTGCAATAAACATTTGAGTGCAGATGTCTTTTTTCTAAAATGACTTTTTTCCTTTGGGAAAATTCCAGTAGTGGGATTGATGGATCAAATGGTAGGTCTACTTTTAGTTCTTTGAGGAATCTTCATACTGTTTTCCATAGAAGTTGCACTATTAAAATAATTTGCAGTCTCACTAACAGTATATAAGCATTTCTGCTACTGATTTCTATACATAGATTTTGTAACTGTCAACCTCACTTAATTTGTTTATTAGTTCTAATGATTTTTTTGTTGTTGTTGTTGTTGTTTGTTTGGTTGGGTTTTTTTTGTACCTGTGGTGTCTTTGGGGTTTTGTATACATAAGAGTATGTCATGTTTAAACAGAGACAATTTATCTTCTTCCTTTCCAATTTGGATGCCTTTTATTTCCTTTACTTGCCTAATTGTTCTGGTTAGGACTTGCATGACTATGTTGAATAGAAGTGATAGTAGTCATCCTTGCCTGGTTCCTGTTATAGAAGAAAAAGCTTTCAGCTTTTCATTGTTAAATATGTTAGCCAGGGTCTTGTCATCTATGGCCTTTGTTATATTAAGGTACCTTCTATATAAATGTGTTGAGTGCTTTTATCATGAAAGGATGTTGAATTTTGTCAAATACCTTTACTGTATCTACTAATATGTCAACATGATTTTTTTATTTCATTCTGTTAATGTGGTGTATCACATTTATTGATTTGTATATATTAAACCATCCTTATATTCCAGGAATAAATCCCAGTTGATCATAGAGCATGAACCTTTAAATGTCCTTTGAATTTGATTTTCTAGTCTGGCTTCAGTATCAAGATAATTCTGACCTCATATAAAATAAATTGGAGAGTGGCCACCTGTCTTTAATTTTTTAAAAGAGGCTAAAAGCATTAACTTTCTTTAAAGTTTGGTAGAATTTGTTGTGAAGCTATCTGGTGCTGATTGCTTTTTAATGGGAGGTTTTGATCTTTAATTCTATCTCCTTACTCTTTATTTACTTTCTATTTCTCATGATTCAGTCTTGGTAAGTTGTATGTTTTTAGGAATTTATTCATTTCTTCTAGGTTATCCAATGTGTCAGTATAAAATTGCTCATAGCATTCTCTGATGACCCATTGTATTTCTGTTCTATCAGTTATAATGTTTCCTCTTTAATTTATAATTTTATCTACTTTAGCCTTCTCTTTTCAGTCATATTTCTAAGTTAGTTTTGTTTATCTTTTCAACAAACACATTCTTGGTTTTGTTGATCTTTTCTGTTATTTTTCTGGCCTCTATTTCATTTATTTCTCCTCTAACCTTTATTATTTTCTTTCTTCTGCTATCTTTGGGCTTAGTTTCTTCTCTTTTTAAAAAAAGTTACTTGAAGTATTAAATGTGCTGGTTTCTTTGAGTTTTTCCTTTATCTTAATGTAGGTTTATAAAACCAACCTTATATTTATTAATGATTTATTTTAAAAATTGTCACTCTCCAGCTTTTATATGTCAAAAAAATTAAGAGATCTAATATATATGTAAAATAAAATACTCAAAGAAAAGATATTAAAATGACATATAGTATTTAGCTCCAACGTCCAGCTAGAGCCTTGCCAACACCTGCTTGGCTCATAGACACAGTCTTATACATTCTGCCATCTTCTCCCTACTAGAGTCTTCCCAACAGCACCACCACATGACCCCATTTAGCCATGCCAATCTACATCACATGACTGCCTTTAACTTAGACTTAATATCACAATGAATACAGAGGTAATAATTAATATGTACATCTTTTCTTCCCTAACAAGATTTGGAGTGAGAAATTTAAAAATATGTTCCCACTAAAATAAATCTGAAACTTTGCATAAGAGAAAGCCATAAAATTTCATAGCCAAGTGTCCAAGGAAAGAGGAAAGGTTCAAGATGCTAACTATAAGATGAAATTGCAAAAAAAAGAGGAAATCTGAGAGGAGTAGATACATGACTGGTTACTTTCTACAAGGGGTGGGATTGGGGTAGGCTTTAGATAAGAGATGTCACCTAGTGGCAAAAGTTTTATTATCCCTTATAGGCATAAGAGTCAAGGCCCTAGATTCTTGTAAAGGAGAAGATTGGAACAAACATTTCTGCAGGAAGGTGGGATTCTCAAGAAAATGAAGGAGTATAGTTTTAAAGACACCTAGCAGCAAAAGCAGATAATAGAAAATCATGTTTGATTATGTGTGAGTTCTGGAAAAAAAAAATCTTTCCTGAGAATTTAAAGCCATAGATTTAGGGTTCATGCAAATTTAGAATTTAGTACTATACTACTCAAGTGTTCAGGGAATTCATGTTTTGAAAATTGTGTTAAATATTGGCCCAAATCCTATGGTATATCTGAGGTATTTAGTCAAACTAATTTGAAATTGATCTGGAAAGGCAGTTCAATAGACAAACTGCAAGGTTTTATTGCATAAAAAGAAACCATGTTAAATATTATGTCATAACTAAAATATAAAAAAAATAAATTATAATAAACAGCTGGGGCCAGGCCTGGTGGCTCACAGCTGTAATCCTAGTACTCTGGGAGGCCAAGGTGGGCGGATTGCTCAAGGTCAGGAGTTCGAAACCAGCCTGAGCAAGGGCAAGACCCCGTCTCTACTATAAATAGAAAGAAATTAATTGTGAAACTAATATATATAGAAAAAATTAGCCGGACATGGTGGTGCATGCCTGTAGTCCCAGCTACTCAGGAGGCTGAGGCAGTAGGATTGCTTGAGCCCAGGAGTTTGAGGTTGCTGTGAGCTAGGCTGACGCCATGCTAGGCTTTGTTGCCCACTCTAGCCTGGGCAACAAAGTGAGACTCTGTCTCAAAAAAAAAAAATAATAATAAACAGATGGAATAAATCAAAAAGACCTAGAAAATATAATTATAATTATAATGTAAAGTATATATACCTGTTTAATCAGAAAATTAAAAATATATGCCAATAAAAGGAGAATATTAATTTAGAGAAGCAAATAAAACTTGGACAATTAAAATATACATTCTTCTAAGCACTTCTAGTCTAAAAAATAAAATATACATTCATTGAAATTAACTCTACAGATAAAATAGCAGGATCATTTTTTTTAATGTAGCCAAAATACAGTATACAAAAATGGAAGGTGATCCAATTATAAATGGCCTAATTGTCAAGTATATATGTGAAAATCATAAAATTATTCAAGATTAAAGTATAATGTAAGCTTCTAACCAGTTAAAGAATAAAGAATATTTCACCAATATAATGAAAGACGAAAATAAAGAATTTTTAAAATCTTGGCAAATAGACCATTTTAATATTTAATATATTATAGATTCTTATAGAAGGAAAAATATAAAATAATTCATGAGAAATATAATAATATTCAGGATGGGGGATAATTTTGAAAGGCAGTAGTGAAGTTCTTATTTATTTATTTTATTTTATTTTTAGACAGAGTCTCACTCTGTTGCCCTGGCTAGAGTGCCATGGCATCAGCCTAGCTCACTGCAACAACCTCAAACTTCTGGGCTCAAGCAATCCCACTGTCTGAGCCTCCTAAGTAGCTGGGACTATGACAAGTGCCACCATGCCCGGCTAATTTTTTCTATATATTTTTAGTTGTCCAGCTACTTTCTATTTTCTTTTTTTTTTTTTTTAGTAAAGACTGGGTCTTGCTCTTGCTCAGGCTGGTCTTGAACTCCTGAGCTCCAAGGATCCTGCCGCTTTGGCCTCCCAGAGCGCTAGGATTACAGGTGTGAGCCACAGTGCCAGGACAGTAGTGAAGTTTTAACTGTAACCTATAGGTATTAGATAAGGTGATAGATAAGCCCTCACATTAATGGTCAATGGATTTTTCACAAAGGTGTCAAGATAATTCAATGGAGAAAAATAGAAGTTTGAGCAAACGGTATTTGGACAACTGGCTATGCAAATGTAAAACAATAAAGTTAAACATCTCTCTCACACTATATACAAAAATTAACTTAAAATATATAAGAAACCTAAATGTAAGAGCTGAAAATTAGAAAACTCTTAGAAGAAAACAGAGGTAATATTTTTTAACTTCTTTAGGCAATTGTTTCTTAGGACACTGAAAGCAGAAGAGACAAAAGAAGACAATAGATAAATTCAATTAATTGAAAACCTTTGTGCTGTAAGCAATACTATCACGGAAGTAAAAAGACAAACCACAGAATAGGAGAAAGTAATTGCAAATGAAATATCTGTAAAAAATTATCTGGTAAAAGACTTGTATATAGAGTATACACAGAATTCTTACCATAATAAGTAATAAACATATACAATTTGATTCAAAATCATATTATAATTTGAGTAAATTAGATCTGAACAGATTTTTCTCCGTAGCAGATATACAAGCAACTAATAAGTACACAAAAAGTTGTTCAACACAATTAATCCTTAGGAAAAAGCAACTGCCAACAGAACTGAAATATTATTTCACACTCATTAGGATGGCCATAATAAAAAAAAAAAAAAGAGAGAGAGAGAGAGAGAAAACACAACCATGCTGGCAAGTATGTGGAGAAATTAGAGCCCTCACACATTGCTGGTGCAAATGCAAAATGGCCAGCCACTTTGGAAATGTATTTGGAAGTCCCTTAAAATGTTAAATATAGAGGTACCATATGACTAAACAATTCTACTGTTAGGTATATAGCAAAGAGGAATAAAAATATATGCTCACTCAAATACTTGTCCATAGCAGCATTATTCATAAAAGTCAGAAAATGGAAATAACTTAAATGTCCATCAACTTTCAAGTGGATAAACAAAATGTGGCATATCTATACAATTGAATATTATTTGGCAAGAAAGAGAATGAAGTACTAAAATAATACATGCTATGCCATGAGTGAACCTTGAAAAAATTCTAGTAAGAAAAAGAAGCCAGTGACAAAAGATCACATAGCATGAGATTGCTTTTATAGAAGTGTAGAGAATAGGCAAATCTGCAAAGACAGAAAATAAATTAGTGATTGCATAAGGCTGTCTGGCAGAGAAAGGTATGAAGTATGGCTAATGGGCACAGGATTTCTTGTTTGATGAAATGTTCCAAATTTAGATCACAGTGGTGGCTGCACAACTCTGTGAACTTATTAAAATTATTGAATTGTGCACTTTATGGGTGAATTTTATGGTCCACGAATATATCTTAATAAAGCTATTTAAATATTAGGCATGAAATAAGAGGCCATTATGTAGGGTGATTAGTTATCATTTATATATTTCCATATTGTGTGAATGATTTAATTCATCATTAATCTGTAATACACGGATCACATTTACAAGAAAAATAAGTGCTGAAGCCAATAAAATAAGAAAGGATTTTTTCAGAGACACTGAACATGCAGAGGCAGAGATATTTGAACCAATTATGAATCCATTTTATTTAAAAAATATCCCAAATGTGTATGTCTGTGTCTCTGTGCGTTTGCATTTCAGTAACTAGCATGAGTTTGTTTTACTAGTGCTTTTGTTTATTTTTTGAGATGTTAAGTTTTTTCCGTGTTAAAGAAGGTAATCATGTGGTATTAATTTGCTTTTACCAAGTATTATTGATTGTCAGTATATCTCATGATGATCTTTCATTAAACAAATCTCAGTTGTATTAGGTTGTACTGGCAATCAATTCACTTTCCGGCTAATCACATGATAAATTCTACAAAGTGTTAAATAGTGAGAGTATGACAACCAAAAGCCTTTTGTCTAAAGGAACTGTACACTTTGCATAAAAAATTATCTTCATAGTTCATTCATTCAATTCTTTCATAATGGCTAAGAATTTATTATAACAAGCTTCAAACTAAAATAATGTATATAGGCTTGCTGTATTTATTATACACATATTCTTCATCTTTGAGTTGCAAATAGATTAAAAATTCATTATTCACAGTTAGGGTAATGAGAGACACTATCTTTTTCACTCAAAATTAGAAATTAAGTAATTAAGGGGTGAGTTTTAAAAATGGAAAAGAGACAAAATGTGTGTGTGTGTTTGTCTGTGTAGTATAACAGTATATATAGTACATATGCCAGGACTGTAACATTTAATACATTGACTTGAATTTAATTTGTTATATTAATTAATATTAACCTATTAATTTGTATAGCAGAGATAAAAAAATGACTTTTTTTCAAGGTATTTCAAGCAAAAAACAAAATAAAGCTTATTAAAAAGTTACAAGTATTCTGTCAGCTTAAAACCAGTGGAATAAATCTTTGTTTTTTGTTTGTGTGTTCTTTGATATTCTGGTTCATTCATTTATTCTGTCAGTTATTCAGTCATTCAGTCATATTTCTCTCTCTCTATATATATATAGTATATGTTTGTGTGTGTGTGTGTGTGTGTATAAAATTGAGCACCTACTGAATACTTGGATATTGATCTGCATAAGATGCTCGATAATATTTGAAAGGTATAATAATTTGTTTTTAGTATTAATCATAAGCTCCATGATAGTGCATTTGTTCTTTTCTTTGGCTCTTTGATTTCTTCTGTGATTTCTTAGGAGAATAGTAGCTTTCCTGCTGACTCAGGTACAACCTTGCCATCCTCTCCTTCTGGGGATAAACTTTATAGGGCCATATTTCTCTTCCATCATTTTCTCCTTTTCAGTAGACTAAGTGAACAGTCTTATATTACAAATGGCCTCTGACCTTGCTTTATTTGGTCTGGAGCTGCCATCGTAGAAGCCAGATACCCATCAAGACTAAGAATTATCAAATAGATGGTAATAGGAACCTTAAAAGTAAGTATATATGTCATCAACATTTTAATATTTTTTATACACATACTATAAACTGGTAGCTATTTTTTAACTTTACATAGGTTGTCTTATTATTCAATCTTTATCATAATTTTATGAAATTATTAGTATTATCCCCATAGATGAAGAAGAATTTACCTCTATTTCTGTTTTGTAACTTCCATTCAATGTTACACACCAGATTTTGTTATAACACGAAACTATACATATCCTGAAATTTAATATTGCATACTCTGTTTTCTGATCACAACCTCCTGTTTTTACCTGTTTTTCACTTTCTTAGTCTTCAAATATTAGAATCTTCAGATCCAGTAGGAGCAACTGGTTTATTATTTCACTTACATCTATATCATTCCAAGTTTCTACAATGTAATCTTTAAGATGACTCTTAGCATTCTTGCTTATTTTTTAAGATGACTCAGCATTCTTGCTTAACTATACCAAACACTAATTTTAGATAAATTATAACAAATCATTCAAGTGCAGAAAAAATGGTTTAAAAATTAATCTGAAGGATAATAACAACAACAAAAAAAAGCTAGATACCATATAGGGAATACCTATCCATGGTTTTTAAGCTTAGTTAAATCTTTACCTGACTTTTATTAACATATACCCAACAATCTTTCCATAGGACTCTAATGATTTATTTTCCCACTTTTCTCAGAATTTATTCTAAACTTTTATTTGTTAATTTTATTCACAAACTTTTAATTTATACCATAAATCACTTTAATCCATTATTTTCATAATTTTTTGTGTCTTCACTGTGAAAATTAAGTCCATCTGACAAGACATTCCTTTATTTAGCTCCCTGTCTCCTGCCAGTGTATTTCCATTTACATACTCCTACATTCTTATACATGCTTGTCTTAATGGAAATGTGGTTTATTTATACTATGTTTTTTCTCTCTTTTTATTCATTTATTTCCTAACCATCTGTCTCAAATTTAAAAATAAAGAAAATAATCAAAGAGTGAATTTTTCCTACCTACTTAGCTACATTTCTACTTCCATTCATAATCTCTAATTCCCACATACCATTTACTTCTCAAATAAATACATTTCAATTATCACCCTGAGATTATCTCCTTCAGACAAAAGAAATGGAGAAATAACTGATAAACTTTCTGCACTATTAGACAGAACTGATCACTCTGTTTTCTTATAAGTCTCATTTTTCTAATTGTCTGTGATGGTTTAGTCTTTGGGTTTTCATTTTGTCTTTTGCATATATTTTAAAAGTCTTATTTATGGACACATACTACTTTGATAATGCCTTAAATATCTGAGTGCTGATCCTTTAGCTATTGTTTGTTTTTTTTTTTTTTTTCCAAATAGGCTTCTTATCATAACAAAAAGGCTCTGATTATGGCCTGGGGTCCTGTTTTTCTTCATTTCAGAATATTATGGGGGTACAAACACTTTTGTTACATATATTGCCTTTGCACTACCAAAGTCAGTGGTACAAAAATGCCCATTCCCCAGACTATATGCACTGCACCAATTAGGTGTGAATTTACCCATCTCCTCCTGCTCCCTCCCATCTGCCTGACACCTGCACATAAGTGTTGATCAGTTAATACTAATTTCATGGTGAGTACATGTGCTTGTTTTTCCACTCTTGTGACACTTCACTTCGAAGAATGGGTCACAGTTCCATCCAATATAATACAAGAGGAATCAGTTCACCATGTACATTTTATTAATCCACTGATGTAATGATGGGCACTTGGGTTGTTTCCATATCTTTGCTATTGTGAATTGTGCTGCTATAAACATTTAAGATAATTCTATTTCCATTAGATTTTCTACTTAGATATCTCATAGCCACCTCTAGGTAATACATTTAAACGTTAAGAACCCACCCACACACATGTACATACACATATCTCCAGTTGTTCTCACTGTTACTACCATATGCACAGACATTCTAGCTATGTGCTTGCTACCTCTGGACCTTCACACATGAGATTTTCTCTTCCTGATGTGTGCATGCTCTATCAACCATCATTTGGTTAACTCCTACTTATAGTATAGAATTCATTTCAAATTTAACTGTCCTAGAATGCCTTTGCTGAACTCTCACATCAAATTATACTGTTCTGTATATTCACCTATCACTTAGCACTTTACACTGTAAAGGCACCCAAAATGTTTTCTTTACAATATCCTTTTGAGATGGACTTCAAAAAATATTGGAGTAGACCAAGAGCTGTCAGAAACATTGTTAGGTCTTTCTTTGAGATTTTTTATTTTGCTGTGACAAATTTAACTTCACTCAAAAATTTTACTTTACCAAAAATTGTATTGTACAACTTTTTTCCAGGTACTATCTGATAGCATCCTTACAGAACAAGTTCTTAGAGGTATGTGATCAACCTTCAGTATGTATTGATGACACATAGTGAGCGTTCAATAAATTTGATAGAAATCACTAGTTACTTAATGTGTTATAAATGTTAATAATATAACTTTCACAGTAATAATATTTTTCTTATTTTAAAAAGAATGTAAATCATAAAGCATAATGCCTGACAGATGAACATGTTATGTAAAAGTTAACAAATAGTATTTCTGTTATGATAAAGAAGCCAATTTTGTTTGCTGAAATAGATTGGTCTTTCCAGATCTGCATTGTTCTGTGTTCCTATGGGAACTTTAAAATATAATTATATAACATCATGAATTTTATTTTTATCAATTGAGTTTTTGTTATTATATTTTATTTTATTGTTATAAATGGTTGATGAAAAATATTTATATAAAACAAGAGGTTTCCCAATAAAAATATGTTTGGAGATATATGACTAAGTTTGAGAGTTAGCTACATATAATGGTTTTATTTCTCTAATATTAAAATGCTGAAATATTCTGGAGGGAGAATGTACTTTAACAATCTTGATATAAAGCTGTACTAATAAAAATTTCAACTTTAATGGAAATTAAAACAGCAAGAAAACATGTTACCTCACATTACAACTTGAATTTTTACCTTGTTTTATTTACTGTGCTTCAAGATTTATAGCTTCTGACATTCTCCTTACAATATCTGTTATACCTAGCCAGTGAGCATTTAATTGATAATGATGAAAATCATCTCTATATCTGTGGCATATGTTGAGCATCTGTTTCAGGCTATAATTTTAAATTTATGCCTTGTGTTTAAAACTGAAGCATTGAGCAAAGAAGATGTTATTTTTCTAGCTATTTTTTAAATATTTCATTGACCAAGGATACTAAAAATGTATAATAATATTTTCACTTTTAAATTATACATCAGAAGAATATTGAAGAATCAGAAGTACTACCTATTAAATTATAAAAATTGATCTATAAAGTATTTCCATTATTCTGTTTTGTGTATGTACTTAAGTATGCATTCTTGCAATCATGTGGGCACCTGCAAGTAATTTGCCAAGTTGTAGACATTTATCCAAAATTTACTGGTAAGTAAAACATTACATTGAGATCTATGTGCTAGCCTTTGCCTTATAAGCCTTGTGAAAAGGAAAAGAGTGAAATTTGGAGAATCACTGTTTATATAAAATGCTTCCTTTGGCCAAAATAAATGTACCTCATCTCTCTGATACCAATAAGACCTATATTATAGACACTTTTTTTTTTTTTTAATTCTCCAATACAACATCCTTTACCCTGCTTTTGGTAAAATCACTCTATATTTCCTATGGGGAAACTTCATTCCATATGATTTCAGGGAAAATTATGTTTATTGAAACTTACTGTCCCCCCACCTCTTGTTACTTTCTGTCAGGCGATGTGCAGGTCCTTCAATCAAGGCTATCAGACTTTAGTTCCTGATAAGTTGAAGTTTGAGCGCAATGCCACATTAGGGTGAGGCCAAAATTAACATCCCATATATACAATCCATGTTTTTCTGATTAAAATTTCTACAGTTATGCATATCTCTGTCCTTCATAAGAAGTGGTTATTTAGCTCTACTTTATTCCCTTATCTCTGCTTTTTAAAAAAATAAGTTATAAATATTTATTAAGCTAACGCTCCCTTTTAAAATTAAGTTAGTCAGAGTGGATTTCTATTCCTTGAGATAAAAGAATTCTAACCAATTCAGTATTTCACAGAGTTATTGTGAGAACTATATTTTATTGGTTGAAATAATGTGAAATTGCATAAGTAACAGGCATTTGAGTCTAACAGGACAGGCTGAACAATTATTTCTTGCCACCTTTGATACTTCCTATTTTTTCAATCCCTATTAACTGCTCTTGTGATTTTTGTAAGCACTTTATGAGTTCTGTTTTAGAATTTGGGAGTCAGGCAAACATTGCCTAGCCTGAATGAGACAATTTATCCAAACCAGGATACTCATTTTATAAAAATGAAAGATCAATACAGAATTTAACTATGTGTCTTCGTATCTGAAGAAATTGTTCTATGACCATAATTTCTGCATATATTTTTTTCCTTGAAAAGAAAAATATTTGATGAGTCATTAAATCCATGGATTGCACTAGATATGCTTTGTGTGTGTGACTGCAACCTACAACTCCTGGCACATTAGTCCAGCATTTTCAGTCACATGTGGCACAAGGTAGGTCTGAGGTAAATCTCTATGGAGAGAATTATCATGTTCAAATGTTCCTTACTATTTGTATTTATGTTTCTGGGTTTATGATAATCAGAATCCATTTGTTTCAAGTGAATTATAGCTTTCATCTCTACTTACTGCACAAAAAAGCAGCAAAGGTGCTTGGCTTAGTGAAAACATGTATAAATTAATAATGTATATATGTTGGTTTAGAGATATATAATATATGGTTTAGGGATATATAATATTCCTCTTATAGATAATTTAAATTATAGTTGAAATTTTATTTATGGTTTAGGGATATATTATATTACTCTTATAGACAATTTTAATTATAGTTCAAATTTTATTTATTAATTTCCGGTATTTAATTATATCTCAATGCAAACTTTAGAGTGCCTTCTCTTAAAAATGAATTTCAGTGTTAAAATGGAATTATGTTATCAAAGTGGTTATTGGGAAAATATTATTTTATAAATAACTATCATTTTTAAAATATGTAATGCATAATCAGAGTGGAGTAATAGAATGAATGAAACATTGTAAGGTTGAATAACATTGTAAATGAAAATAAATACATATACTATTAAAATCATGTATATTATCTGTAAGCAATATATCAAAGTACACAAGGGAAATTTTTCAAAAAATTAATAACGTTCACCATAAAAATAGGAACTTACATCACAGAAATTTGTGATTGTGTCAGTATACTGTAGCCTTAGAGATAAGCCAAGGAGTCAAAAGGAAAGAGGAGGATACCTAAAGAAGAAGCTCAATATGTCCCCACCCCTGACCAAATGGAGCACTCAGGCTTACTTTAATGAACGCTTGCCTACAAATACAGAATAGAATTGCAAGACTAGTTATATTAGGTATAACATCAAAGTATTAAAAACATAAAATATGTTGGCATTAAAGCATTTTATGTAGACATATAATCCAACTCACTGTGGATAGGAAAGTAGAGGTACAGAGTTATCAAATAATTTGCTCAAATGTACCAAGTTGCTTATTGGAAAGATTAGGTCTTTTGTGTCTTCTCCTTTTCCTTTTTCTCTACTTCTGAGCCTCAGTCCCTGCTCATCTCTTTTCCTGAGCGCTTTTTTCATATATTAGCACATTCATATTTCAGATATCAAGCTTTTAAAAGAGACTCTGGACACTTCAAATAACAGTGACTTACTCTCACGTCACAGTTGCTTGGTGTCTCTCTTTTACTTTTTTAATCTGTTAAATTTGTTTGGGTGTAGCACTTAATATCTAAGATTAACTTATTGTTTTCTTCTCTTTCTGTCTCTGGCTCTTTTTCAGGACCCATGGAGGCAGGAGTCTTACATATGCTGTTTTTAGGGTTATATCTCTATTGCTTAAAACACTGACATAATAGGGATTTAAGGTTATAAATATTGAATGAGTTACGAAGGGGAAAAAGTATTTAAAATATTCTGCAGAGTAGCAGATAATAAAAACTCAATAAGGAATCATTTTGCTGAAATTTAATCTTCTTTTATATATCTAATGATTTTATAAATTTAGATATTGATTATATTTAGGAAATAAGCTACTTTATTTGTGTTTAATTATATTTGTTTCATAAATACTTTTAGCTAAACAACAAAAACAATTTATTTTTCAAAAAGATCAAAGATTTTATTTTTATAAAATTTGATATGTTAAATGCATATTTTTTTATTTTCCATTAGGAAATATTTCAGTTTCATCACTCAACACACAATTCCAATAGAAAAGAGAATAGTAGGACAATGAGTGGAAGCCACAAATGATTTCATAAAGCTCATTTGATGATTTTATTTTACCTCAACTATTGTTTTATTACCTATATATTTTCTTCATTTCTCTTGTTATTGCTCTACAGCAGGGAGCAAAAAAAGAAGAATATATGGCAGAGATCATATATGGCCCACAAACCCTAAAATATTTTCTATCTGTTCACTTACAGAAAAAGACTTGCCATATGCTGAGGGGCCACATATGGTCACTGCTATTTCTCTCCTCCTCCTCCTTCTGTCCTCCATCTCCTCTCCCTCCTATTTCTACAACTACTTCATTTTCATTGTTTTTTTTTTTTTTTCTTTTAACATCCCTTCAAAATGTAATTGACATTTTTCACAACTGGTGCTGGACTTAGCCCCCAGGTCATAGTTTGCTGAACCTTAGTTTAAATTTTACAATATACATGTTTCGTCTATCATAATCTAGCTTTCAAAGCTTCAAATGATATTATACTACTTCTCCATAAAATATAGGAACCTATACTACAGGGGAATAGAATGGTTTCCTTCTGCCTTCTACATATATTATACATTGAAGAATGTATTGTCACATTATAATTTTTGCTTTGAAAAATATTACTTAATGAAATTTTAAATAAAAACTGTATTTTCCCACAATTTGCCATTACTGGCCTTCTCCATTCTTTTCATGTAAAGCCACATTTCCTTCTGTTTGTTATAGTTTGAAATCCGGTAGATTGATACCTCCTATTTTGTTTTTATTGCCTAGGATTGATTTTGCTATACGGGGTCTTTACAAAGTATAAAATTATTTTTTCTATATCTGTGAAAAATGATGATGGTATTTTAATAAGGATTGCATTGACTCTGTAGGTCACTTTGGGTAGTATAGACATTTTAACAATGTTGATTCTGCCGATCCATGAGCATGGTATATTCTTCTACCAGTTTACGTCCTCTGCTATTTCTTTCTTCAGTATTTCATAGTTCTCCCTGTAGAGGTCTTTTACCTCCTTAGTTAAATATATTCCTAGGTACTTTATTTTCTTTGTTGCTATTTTGAAGGGAACTGAGTCTTTGATTTGGTTCTCACTTGTACCCTTGTTGGCATATATGAATGCCTCTGATTTCTGTGTGTTGATTTTGTATCCTGAGACTTTACCAAATTCATTTATCAGATCAAGGAGTCTCTTGGTTGAATCCTTGGGGGTTTCTAGGTATAATATCATATGATCAGCAAAGAGTGAGAGTTTGATCTCCTCTGCTCCCATTTGGATGCCCTTAATTCCGCTCTCTTGTCTGACTGCTGTAGCAAGGATTTCCAGCACTATGTTGAACAGAAGTGGAGATAGTGGGCAACCTTGTCTTGTTCCAGTTCTAAATGGGAATGTTTTCAATTTTTCCCCATTCTGTATGATATTGGCTGTGGGTTTGTCATATATGGCTTGGATCGTTTTTAGGTAAGCCCTGTCTATGCCTATTTTGTTGAGCGTTCTTGTCATAAAAGGATGTTGAATTTTGTTAAATGCTTTCTCTGCATCTATTGAGAGGATCATATGGTCTTTTTTGCTTCTGTTTATATGGTGAATTACATTTATACATTTGTGTATGTTGAACCATCCCTGCATCCCTGGGATGAAGCCCACTTGGTTGTGTTGGATTATTTTCTTGACAAGCACCTGGCTTCAATTGGCTAGGATTTTGTTGAGAATTTTCGCATCTATACTCATAAGGGAATTTGGTCTGTTTTCTTGTTTTGTTTTGTTTTGTTTTACAACCTTTCCTGGTTTTGGTGTCAGGGTTATGTTTTTTGCCTTAACCACCTCTCTGATTTCCTGCAGTGCAGTTTCTTCTGACAATGAATACTTTAGGCCTTTTTCTTTTTGTTTGGAAAAGCATTTAATTTGTCTTAAGTTTAAAGAAAAATATCATCTTGGTGTACAAAATGTTAGGTTGAGCATTTTTTGTTTGTTTCCTTCTGGCTCTTTAAAGATATTCCCTTGTCTTCTGGATTGCAAATTTCTATTGAGAATTTCTTATTTTGTATCTAGCCACATATTTTCTTCCCTTTTAATTGGTTTATTTTAATATTCCCTTTTTATTAATGTTTTTTAGCAAATTTGTATGCATTTTAGTGCATCTATTTATATTTATTTTTTGAATTTAGTTGAGTTTAGTGAATCTGTGGCTTATAATATTCTTATGCTTTGAAAAATTTGAGGGAATTACTCTATCAAAAATTTTTCTTTTCTCTCTTGACTTCATGGACCCTAATTGTTCATTTATTAGACTTGATGTTCTCTCCACAAGTTAGTAATTCTTTGTTTCAATTTAAATTCTTTTTTCTTTCTCTGTTTCATTTTGAATAGTTTCTATTTTCTTATGTTCAAGTACACTGTTCTTTAGAAGATTGACTTAGATCTTTTATATTTTCTCTTTCTTTTTTCATTATGTTCATGCTTTCCTTTCATCTTTGAGTCTATTTATAGTAAACAAATAACTGTACTAAAAGTTTTTCTGCTAATTTACTGTCTCTGTCATATCTGGATCTATTTCTATTGAATATGTTTTTTCTCAGTTACAGGTCATCTGTTTCTCTCTTTTGCATACCTCCTAGTATTTAATTGGATATCTGACATTATAATAATCACATTATATTGTGACTATTGGAATTTTTTTAGCACTTTAAAAAGAATGTGAGACTTTATTTTGGCATGTAGTTAACTTATGGATCAGTTTGATCCTCTAAAATTTTATTTTTAAGCTTTATTAGGACATAAATAGATTTTAAGTCTTCTCTACAAAGGTGTGAATCTTCTAAAATTCTAAGTAATGCCCTTTTATTAAAATGATTACTCTCCACTCTGACTATTGTTAACATTTAGAATTTTCATTTTATATGAGTTTAGGTAATCCCTCAGCCAACTGCTTTCCAGTGTTCTCCCTAGTTCCCAACCCCTCAAGAAGTATTATCTTATGTGTGAATAGATCAACACACAACTAAAGAAGCTGCGTGACCCCTCTCAGATCTCTAAATTTTCTTTCTATATATCTGCATTCTCTGGTACAGGCAGTCCCGGGGTTACAGAGAACTGGATTTACAGCGTTCTGTATTTAGGTACAAGCAGACTCCCAAGGCTCCTCATAAGGATAATTTATAATTAAATAATTAAATTAATAATTAAGGAACTAGTTTCTTCTATGCATGTAAACAAGCCCACATGGTATAAGTGGTTTGTTGACGAAGCACCATCTTTATTCTAATAGTTTAGTCTCATTGTTTATATGGTCACTTATGCACAGCATCATTTGCGTCTTAACTTTTTTATTCGATTTTGTGTCTGTGTTTATTCTTATGAACATGCTTCCAAAGCAAAAGTCCACTGCAAGGCTAGGTAAGCCCACAGCTAAGAGAAAGGTGATTACAATGGAAAAGAAAGTAGAAATGATTAAGCCTTCCTGAGAAAGACCAGATGCCATCATTTATTGGGAAAGCATTAGGCTTCAGTTGCCCAACTGTCGGAACAGTTATTAAGGATGAAGTGAGACCGATGTACATTAGGTGGGAATGAACTTTTAATATTGTTTGGTGAAATTTCTTCTATCTAAATTTTTTGTGCGAGTTTGTTTTTATGTTCTGTTTGTTTGAATTAAAAGAAAGAGCACAGTAGTTTCTGTAACATAATTACAGCACAAGGGTGCTATTATTATTACATTATTACACTGTCTTATTTCCACAGATGAACCATTATAATATTGTTATTATTATTATTACCATATATACCCTGTTCATCAGGAATCTGAGTTACAAATCTGACCTGAGGACATTTTGGGGAAGCCATCTCATCCTGTAACTGAGAGACTGCCTATATTCCACTCCACTAATTCTAACTGTATTGGTCTCCTTCTGTCTGCCCAACTTAGTGAGTCCACTGAACCATTCTTGAGTTCTCTCCCTATACGTTGCAGCCTTGAAACTGTCGCCAGGCATATTATATTGGGTAGAATTCAGGGCTTACCTTGTTGTTTTCTCTTACCTAGGGGACAAAGTATAGTGTTGACTCTTGTTCAAATGTGAAAACTGTTGTTTCATGAATATATCAATCACACACACACACACACACATATATTCTCATTGTTATGAATGAAAACTAATCTTGTTAACAATGAGCCCTTCATGGATGGAAACAGAAGTATTGATATAATTTTTAATTTAATATCTTGGCCTATGAGAAGAGCAGTTTTAGAAGTTTATACTTGTCTTTCCTCACTGCAATAGCTATTACCTTATGGACCAAGAAAACAACGTGTAGGTTCAATCTACTGTTTTGGACCAGGAACATGATCAGTGGTTTGGTTTGCAAAATCTGTAGATCAATTGTGACCTGTACCTGGTACGGGACTCAATTTATTACCTTCCCCAAAATTTCTAATTATGCTTTATTTTAACACAAAGTTATGGTAGTACTTTGAATCCCTGGATATTAAAGGTAAACCAGACCCAGTATCCAACATTGCACAAATTATCATTTTTTTCTTGTCCCCATTGTACCTACCTATGTTAATGGATATAAGTCTCTGTGAGGAGGAATGTGAGGAATAGTCATTATATGTGTTTTCTATGATGACACAGGGTCCTCCTCACTAGGGACTCAGTCTCTTCACCTGATGATGGGTTTTGGATCTGAAAATATACTTGGGTCTAGAAAGTAGCCAAGATATTGAGTCTTTTTACTATTACTACTGTCCTTAGTCTCCTGATTTATTTTATAAATAAAGTCATCCTTGATTTATTTTGATTATATAGATTGAGAATCTTTATTATGTTTGTTTTGGTCCATCTGTTTTATTCCTGGTGACACCACATTCTAGTAGCCATCTTAACCAGCTCTCTGTACCAGACAAATCATCTGGCTGCCACTCTGTCATTGCCACTCCTTAAAATAATTGTCTCCATCTTGTTTCTGGTGGTTAATGGTCATTATATTGGGATCCTATATTCTCCCTTTCTATTAAAAAAAAAAACAACAGTTTTGAAAGAGCCTCTCCTAATCTTGGCCTACAAAAGAAAGACATCACTGAGTTTCTCAGAAGTAGTTGTACCCCTCTCACCAGCACATTCATTATCAATTTGGTAAATGGATTGACTTCTGGACCATCACACAGAACATAATTGTCTGGTGTGCTTTTCAGCATTCTGGGATATGCTCCCCATTTCTCTGAGCCTTTTGTTTTATATTTTTCAGTGGCTTCCATGGAAGCGTAGACACTTTCACTTCATGTAGTATAGGCTTTTACTATTTCCAAGCTTTCAAGAACCAAAATAGTTGTGTGAATATGGATAACCCCCTTCCTGGTTCTACCTCTTCATCTAAGTTCTGTATAAAAGGTGAATCATCCCATAATAATAATCAATCCCTTATCAAACTGAATGTTGCATGTCACTCTTGATGCAGGAACTTAATATCCATTTTTATACATACTTCTCAGGCTCTTGCAGTTCTTATGAGGTATAGTCCCTTTTATCTTTTAGTCTTGGTATGAATTAAGCTATTTAATGATTCTGTGGCTACAAAGAGAAATGAAGGTGCACCTGATGAGTGTTAATATTCATTGATAATACAAAGACCTTTAGTTTGTCTTCAACAGGGGTTTAAGGATAAGTTCACAACATGCAGGTGAATCTGTGATTCAAGATTCCCAAGTGTTTTAATGTAGAGATAACAGTCACTTTTCAATTTTACAATTCTTCCCAATCAGTCTCCCGACATTGGCATAATAGGCTTAAAGATTCTTTTCCATTTAAGTTTTAGGCTTAATTGACAGCTTTGGTACACTTTAATTGTGATAAGAAACTTCTTATATGCTACTAAGGAAGCCATCTGGCTCTTACACTTCTCTTAAATTAATGATCAATCATACTCTTTCTCCAGTGCATTGATTGTTTCCCATAATAAAAGTCTTCTGACCATCAAAAATCATCTTTCTTATAATTACTACTTTTCCCATACCTCTTGAAGGCCTAATATGTTGCACCCATTAGTGAGTTAATCTCTACTATTATCCCAGTTTAGTTTACCATCTTATTACCCAGAAAATTTAATGATAACACTGCCACAGTATGCCAGAAACTATCTATATTCAACATACTACCATTGACGTGGCCCTCATTGCCAGCTGGTGGTGGGTATTCTGATTGCATAGTTACATATTATCATCTGCTTCCTAGGACCCAAAGGAATGAAATGCCTTATGTCAGTGTTCTTGGAAAACAGACTTAGAGATGTGCATTTGGGGTGTTTTAATGAGAAGGTTTCTCAGGAATAAAACTTTTGAGAGCAACTGAAGCAGAATTGGTTAGAGAGAGAACTTGAACAGTGATGAAAATGCAACAGTAGCCCCAGCCAGTCCCAC
Organism: Microcebus murinus; assembly: GCF_040939455.1. Taxonomy (NCBI): domain Eukaryota; kingdom Metazoa; phylum Chordata; class Mammalia; order Primates; family Cheirogaleidae; genus Microcebus; species Microcebus murinus. The sequence goes on along the minus strand of NC_134111.1, from coordinate 67,939,789 downwards.
AGAGAGAAGTGAAGCTGAATGGTCCTTTAGAAATATTCTCAGTTGAGGCAAGGGGGACATTTTTTGTACTTCCTCCCTGTCCAGATGAAAATTTAAGCAGCTACCATCATTGCGGGAATACAAGCATACGTCATCAATAAACAGCATTCCCAGCAATTGAGCTATTAGTGCTTTAGTCTTGAAGAGAGAGCAAAATGATGCACTATATCAGGCACTGTAGGGATGCAAATTATTTGAAGGATCAACTACAATAAATTGCCATAATTTCTATGAAGGAGAATTAGGGTATGACTCCACATATTTGGCTCTTCTACCAAATCTGGGGGCCATACAATTCTTTCTGGAGAAAAATATGTTTATGTTGAAGACATATGACAAGTGTTTTCTAAAGTCATGGGGAAAAGATTAAAGTTTATAGATTCAATGAAATAGCTTAAAATATTAATTGTATTAGAGGAAAAAAAACAGGCAAAAATCCAGCATTACAAATGCAATACACTCAAACTACACCGCAGACTTACATGCATTTTGACTCCCAAAACCAAATGTTCAAATACAGAACAGTATTTTTCTACTATCCTAATATATTTAATATTAATATATCCAAATAAATGTTACCATTCAAAACAGTGCATTTGAAAGACCCATAAATACTGAATATCTTTGGTATAGAATGATAAATCTCTTCTGGTATTACCTTATGAAATAATATGATCCCATTATTTTTAATCACATGGCAAATTTCACCAGAGTCCATAGAACTTGAGTGTTAGGTGAGAATCTGAATGGGTTTGAGGTATTTCCAATTATAAATTACTACCAAAAGAATGCAGACATTGGCCATTATTGAGGATGACGAATGTGACATGGGATGTGAAGGAAATTCCTGAAATCAATGTCATTTTTATAATAAAGACACTGAATCCTATAATTAGTGTTCAGAGACCCCAGCATTCTTTATGATGTTTTTGCTAACAATACAAATTAATCTTGATATAATAGCTTGCTATGCTCTTCCTTTTCACACGTCAACAAACAATCCTTACAACACTTTCAATATTCTCTGGATTATATTCCTTATTTTTCGTTATATTTCAAATGCTCAGGGTTAGGCTGGGTTGGAATACATTTATGTCTTTGATGTCTCTCGTCCTCATATGTTCCTCTTTTTCCCCATTCTCCCCCTCTTTTCTAAAATCAACTCTCCACATGTGTGATTAATTTCTCTGAAAAAAAACTTTTGATCATATACCTTTAGAACAATAGCTAACTAAAAATAAAAATAAAAACTTCTTCTTTTGAGATCCTTGTGTAAAATTTTAAAATTGTGATTTCCAATATACAAAAACATGATTCTCATTTCTTTTTAACCATCCCACTTACATGTAATTTCCCATTCAAATGAAGATATGTATCCTTCAATACTTAAATGTTTTTATTTTCTTTCATGGCCTCTTGGGTTTAAACATTTTTTCTTTCCCCTTGTATTATCTCAAATTCCTTCTTCTCATTCTTTATCTGCTAATATCTTATCTGACTCAATGGCCCAAATAAAAATATCTTATTTCCTCCTTGAATCTTCTTCCCTGATTATCCCAATCAGACACACTTTACCATCATTTTCCTTCAGTGATATTTATTATACTAGATACAGGAAATATCTAGATGCAGCATCTGTTACCTGGCTATACTGGATACATGTTTTGTTCCTTGTCAGAACCTTAGCCCTGTTTCTTAGGATTATCTAATCCATGAGGGTTATTCCTTCATTTATAAATTTGTGTGTAGACTACATGTTGATCAATTAAAATATCCTATTCTTCTAGTTTTTGATAATCATTTATAACAAATTTTTTTTAATTAAAACTCTCATTAAGTGTTAAGATCGACTGAACTGGTGAAACTAGGTAGTGGTATATGGCTTTTATTCTTTCTTGCTTCAGTTAAAACCCCATAAATATTCTTAATCAAGCAAGGGGACAACTAACACTATATAACCATCTTTCCACAAATTCACAAGTTATTTCATTCCTCTGCTCTAACACCTGCTGTGATACTTAATTGGTCCTTGAAACAACAGTCTGTCATATTCATTAACATAATATCAATATATTACCTACTCATCCTTTATGTGTATCTATCTAGATTTATACAGAGTGTGAAATACATCGATAAATAAATGCACACGCAGATTATGACATATGGCACAGGATATGTTGGGTTTACTAAAATTCTTATATATGTATATATACACACATATATATATACATATAATCTGTAATGAAATAAGTGAAGAAAAAGCAAGAAGTTCAGTCCTTTTATAGTGAGATATCTACAGCTGTTTTTCACATACTTCCCTCTCCATCCTCACAGCATCATTTAAAAATTAGTTTCAGTAGTCAAAAGGGCAGAGGAAGGGGGAATGCAAAAGAACATCTCAATGGAGATGAGTATAAATCCATCATTAATGCTGAAAAACTAATCCAATGGACCAGTGGCATCATCTTTATATGTGTTGGGCAACATATTTCCCCTGACACCATCTCCTGACACTTTAGAAACAGTCAGCAGGTTATGGTGGCTATGCTGCCATCAATAAGTAAATTATGGGATCAAGCTGCTAGGAGTGGCCATCATTATTCACTTTTTTCTTATAATGTCACATTTTTCATTATGTTTTAGGTACACTGCAAAGATATATTTCAACTCTAACCTTCATGGCACTGACTAAAAATAAATGTGGATTTCAGTAAGTGAAAAGGAATATTTCACTGGCAAAAATGGCCTTTCAATTTTAATGATGATAACTAAACTGCTTTCAGTAAAAACTGATTTTTTTTTCCTTTACACTTGAAAATGTGAAATGCTATATATCATTCCTTAAGTTATGGATAATAACTTTTAAGTCATCCCCCTTCAAAATATCACGAAATACACAGTGTACATATGTGAATGTTGCATTTGTTTGATTGCATAGTAACTTAGAAAACATAATTAAGTATTTTTAAAAATTGTTATTATAAATGTTTCCTCAATTGTGAATAAATTGCAAACTCCCAGGGGACTCGGAAATGCTTTAGAGAGTCTAGAAGATAAAACTATTTTCAAAATAATTATGTTGACCTGTTTTACTTGTTGATATCTGTAATGGTACAAAATCAATGGTGGGTGTTACTACTCTGCTTGGGCAGCTAAAACAAAATTTCATAAATTGGGTGGTTTACGCACTAGACATTTATTTTTCTCAGTTTTGGAGGCTTAGAAGTCTAAAGTCATGGGCCAGAAGAATCTGTGTCTGGTGAGGGCTCTCTTCGTGGTTTGCAGACAGCCACCTTCTTTCTGTGTCCTCACAATAAAATACTAGACTCATTGTATATGCGATTAAAAGTAATTACTTTCTTAACTGATTTTCCACCAAAGTGATGCACACTTTGCAGAAAAGTATGCAATGATGACTATAGTTAGTATGATTTATATAATGTGTGCAAATTTTATGTGTTCAAACTCCTGCTTACAAAATCCTGATGATAAATAACACATAATTAGAATATACTGCAATCAATTTAAACAAAAATTCAGAGTAACAAATAATAGTATGTATTTATTAATTAATTTCTGAAAATCAATAGAAATTGATTTGTAGCAGCAGAATGATGCTGAACACAATTTAATTTATTTTAAATTATGCCAAACCATGTCATGATACTGTAATGATTCTAAGTCTCCAATATGAATATCAACTATATTATACTGATAAAACAAGAAAATGACAACTAATAGTCTCTTGTTAATACAATGACAGATAAACTAAACTTACTTTTTTCTTTTATATTTTCCTCGTATAGTGTCTAGTTACATTCGAAGTTCTCCACAATATAGGCTCTCATGATATCTTTCTTTATTTATGTTACTTAAAAATCATTAGCTTTCACCCTCTGCCGCCCCCCCATTTCCTTTATAAAGTCAACTTCTTCTTACAAACAGAAATGTTATCATTTGGCCTCCTAGGACTTCCATGTGACTTGCTCCACAACATAGTGTGCCCATCTCTGTCAATTCCAGCTGTGCCAAAGGATAGTATTCCCTTTCACATCAGGAACTCCTCCAGATGGCATGGTTCTTTAGGTGTATATGTCAGTAAGTGTGAAGGATACTTGGAACAATAGGTCTACATAGTATCACTTCAGAAGGCTGAATATTGCTCATAACTTCTTTTTACTTTGGGATTGTGGAAAATTAAATATAAGAGGAAATCACCAAAACTTAAAAGCTTCCAAATAGAGTTATTTTGTGGGCACATCCTTAGATCCTAATCTCTCTCTACTGCCTTAAAATTGTGGAGCTATATTAAACATATTTATGAGGATCTAAAAATAAGTACCCAAAATACTGTCTTCATCTTTTTTTCCCCATAAATAGATTTTTCTAAGGTTATGTCTTTCCTCAATATGGAGGAATTTCCTGGTAACCTTCAGCAGATTTTTCAGTTAGTCAAGGTCACCAACATTCTGGAGATGGGTTCCAGGAGTATTTAAGACCACCACCCCCAAAAAATTTCATTATTAAATGTTTCATTTATATTACACATAAACCTACATCTTCTGAGAAAACATTTATAATCAAAGATGCTGAAGGATTTGTTAACCTCTAGCCAATATATCTCAATTCTATCATTTCTTTAATGGGGAAATAGATGAAGGTATGAAGTGTATTCTTACAAACACTTTGTTATTATAAGATTATATTATGTATTATATTCCATCACTTTGGTGTTTTTCCAATATTTCTCCAAGCTTCTATATAAAAATTATTTTCCAATTTTTTGGTATAAGTTAGCCACTATTCATGTTTTTGTGTATCCAAAAGAGAGACTGTATTTTTTTCTAGATACTCTCCATATGATTATGATCACCAAATGCTTCAGAAGTTTATTTCTTCATTTTTGCTTAATTTACATTAAAAGCAATAATAAGAGAATGTAGGATGTGACACTTGCATAGTCAAGACAACTTGCATAATATAATTGATGGTTTTAAAATATATAAATGATTACAGCAATTGTCTAAACCTCTAAAATTGTGTAGCAAAGCTTAACTGATTTACAACAATAATATTTTCTACCTAGTTTAATCTGGTAAAAAATGTGTCATGACATAGCTTTATAAATATTGTATATACAATTTTGAATTCACAAAGGCTATGGAAACATTTAGAATAGATTCAATGTAAGCATCTGTTTAGAAATTCATCATATTAATACCAGTTATCCACACAGTGCAAAGAATGCAAATTAACAAACTGTCACTAATGTTTTATATTCATTATGTTGAAGACTGGAGGGAGATGCAAGTGTTTAGCAAAAATATTTTGTATTTTTAAAACTGTTAGAAGAAAGTCTGATAGAGTAAAGTAAATTTCTTATTCACTTCCTAGTAGTAAATACCAAGGACAAAAATATCACAAGATATATTTTAATCAACAACAAATTAATTCATTTCAATGACCAATTAATTATACTGTGACTTCCCAGTAAATTTGAAATAATGTAGCAATAATTAGTTATGCACTCAAATAAAATGTAGTCAGTGATGCATTTTTACTTTTTAGCTTTCCCCTCCACATTTGTTTAGAAAAAGTTTCTGCCATGCAACATATCTTACTTGTGAAATTTAAATTTATTTTATAATGACAATTTATGTGTGTGGCTCCTGTAAAAGCAAAAACTCCCTGTGTTTATCTTATAGATGTTTCTCATCAATCCAGGCAAATATTTGTTTTTAAAAAATTTAAAATAATTTCACTGGATTTTTATACCACTGTCCAATTTGTTTCAATGTTTCATTGGTTCTAAATAAATATATAATGATATTTGGATTGAAAACTTTCAATATGCTAATTATTTGGGAGACTATCTTTCTTCACCAATCAATTCTAGACATTGCTGTCTACATAATTTCATATACATTTTTAACATATATATATTTGAGTAATTACTGAGCTCCTGATTAAAATTATTTAGCATTTATTCACAATGTAAACATACAAATTTGCATATAAATTGCCAAGGAAAATTTGACTTCTCAATAATACTACAGTTTGGAAATGTTTCAAATGTTGACTTTCCATAGTTCATTTAAAATTTCATTTTACCTACAAACATTTACTATACTTGAATATTTATAAATAAGTCTATAGAACAACAAGATGTATTAATTTCTTATTTATATGATTGTCTTTATCTTGTTTTGTTTTGATTTTATTAGTTCACACAATTTGACTTGCAATAAGTATAAAACTTGCTACATTTGATCTCCTCATTTTCTTAGTAACTATTCTACAACGTCTATCTGTATCAAATATTTATCATTATCTTCCAAGAATAGTCTAAAATATCCCATCATACAAAGACTAAAAAAATATGGCTCATATTTTCTCTATTGTTTCCATAATGGTAAGCGCTGTCTTTGTTGAAGCCATCACTAACTCTCAACTGAAAAATTTAATTTCTCTTCTAATTATTTATCTTATAGTTGTAGTCATTCTAGTACTCCACCACTTTATTTACTTTGCATATGAACAAGAGAGTTTTGAAAACAATTCAAAGTGGGAAAACAGACCAAATGTTAAGCTTACTAAAACTAATGCACATTTCTTTGGTGACTATTTCATAGTTTTCATCATCAAGTGATAATACTATGAAGAAAAACTCTCTCAATTTCAAGGATGAATATATTAAAAAGGATAACACAGGCTGCCTATGCAAAATAAACTTAAAAATACATGAGAAACAAAAGATATAAAACCACAATAAAAACATGTTACTCAAAATAAAAATTTTGATCAAGTGTTTTAAAATAAAAAATAGTGATGAAAATTATGAAAGAATTATATGGTGTTTAAAACCTATGGATTACATATCTTACATAGAAAATAGTGTAGAACATAAAATTTAAAAATAGTAAGAAATAAAAATGCTGAGAACATAAAAATAAAATTCAATGCATTAATAACTGATCAATTAATAATTAATTAATATGTTAATAATACAATAGCAATAATTATAAAAGTTTATAGAACTCCTATTCCACCTCCCTCAAAAAACAATCATAAAGAGTAAAATAATTCAATTGGTTTCAAACATCTACAAAACATCATTTAACATTTGGAAATTTTAGAGTCTACAAATCTTCTGGGAGAAAATGTGGGATCTGAGTGCTATACAAACCAGCTAAAATATAATTCATTTATAAGAGGAGAGTTCTAGAACTGGAATGTAGTTATGGTAGCAAAATCATATAAGTTTATTAAAATTTATTGAACTTTACCCTTATAATGAGTGATTTTTTTACATAAGTTAGTGATACTTCAATAAAGCTATTTCAAATATAATTATGGGTAAGTGAAGTTCTAGTTTGTACCTTAACAACAGTCTGAAACTTAAATACTGTTTTATACCAAATTGTACTTCTGCTTCCTTCAATGCCATTATCCTGGCTCTCAGTTCAACACCTGTGACATTGTAGACCACTATATTTATTACATTTAAATATAAATATTTATAAAAATATGTATATAATATATGATATTTGGAAATATAAATAATTATTAAATTTAAGTGTCAATTAAAGTAGATAATTTAAGGGAAATTAGCTGTTGAATAAGGAAGATTGAAGGTAATTCTCCTGTGTGCAGAAAAAGTAAATTATAAAGGTGGGAGGAATACTTGAAATGTCATAGTACTTTCCAGATAATAGAATAGTAATAGATAAATTTTCTCTTTAGAGATTTGCATTCTATTTGGTATATGCTTTGTAGGGTACTCATTGCTATAATGATACTTTTTTGATGAAATTATTATTTTTATGAAAATATTTGGAAAAATTCCTGGAATTTTCCATGAAACGTAGTATATAATATTTTAATGAAGTTAGATAAATTAACTAATTTTCCAAAAATATTTTGGCATAAGTAAAATAAAATATAAATAGTTGATAAAAAAATAATGTAGACATGCTCTCTATTTATTAGTATGTTATTTTATTCCAGACATTATACTAGTTTTTATGTCTGGTCATAAAGCACATAAACTAAATATACATAAATATTTCCAGGAAACAATCAATTCCATATCTCTTTTCTTCTGAAATGTATTAAAATATACTGACAGTAAAATTTATGATATACATATTACTCATGAAATCAATATACGATTTTATATATTATTTCATATTATATATTATTATATGCATTTTATATTTCATTATATATTTATTTAGCATACTTAGATATTTTATGTTATATATAAATAAAATTATTTTGTAACAGTATAATTTTAAAACCATACTTGCCTGACATGAAAAATAGATTGTAATTCATTGTAATAGAAAAATCTCCAATCAAAATTCCCTTTACATTTATATCCACATGTGTTATTTGAGATAGCTAATTACCAATTTCCTTTACAGTGCCAAAGCAATTAGTAGGCCTGAATGAAATATTAATGAGATCAGGGATTAAGTCTATTTTATTTATTGTTTTGTTTATTTTAAATGGTGTATGGCACACTGTAAGCTCTCAACGAATATTTTTACATGAATGAATTTAATATATGTGTGTATTTTATATATCTAATCTACCTGCTATAGGTAAGGGCTCAATTTAAATACTATCTACTTTTCTACATAATCAGTCCAGAAGCAAACTACCAGTTTGGGGATACCCATAGCAAATTTTATAAATACAAATAACTTATACAGAGGAGGGAGGGTTGCTCACTATATAAATTAATGTAGTTAGGATCTGTATTACATGATACATTTACATAGATTGTGTATATATATAATTTTATATAAATATTGTGAATGTGACAACTATTTAATAAAATAATATACTCGAGTTAGACAGTTATATATCTGAAGTTTATTTATTTTTTTCTATTTTTTACTTAATATGTCCTCAGCAACAACTTTTTATAGTAAGCTACTTTCATTAAGCTTATTTTGTCACTTAGGTAGTTCTGATCCCTCAGTAAATTCTACCTGCATTTTTATAGTCATGAAGGTCAATATTTATATGATTTATACTATGCAAATATGCTTCCTTCATGTTTTCAGCATAGCCTTTTAGCATGAGAGCTGTTTTGGTATTTTCTTTGATTAAATACATTGCTGAATATAGAGAAGAGGAGATTGCATTAAAGAATAAAATTAGAGACTATCATGTCACTTTTATTGATGGGGCCTGGTGGCTCATACCTATAATCCTAGCACTCCGGGAGGCCAAGGGGGAGGATCTCTAGAGGTCAAGAGTTCGAGACCAGCCTGAGCAAGAGCGAGACTCTGTCTCTACTAAAAATAGAAAGAAATTAGCTGGACAACTAAATATATAGAGAAAAAATTAGCTGGGCATTGTGGCACATGCCTGTAGTCCCAGCTACTCAAGAGTCTAAGGGCAGAAGGATTGCTTAAGCCCAGGAGTTTGAGGTTGCTGTGAGCTAGGCTGACACCATGGCACTCTAGCCCAGGCAAAAGAGCAAGACTCTGTCTCCAAAAAAAAAAGTTTCATGTAATTTTCTGACAAGCAATTGTTACTATGTATTTTTAATGATGCGCCACAAATTAACTTATAGTTAACATTAAATAATTCAAATCCTTGAACAGCATAAATGGTCATTCTCTTTCACTAAATTTCTACTAGCAAAGTTGGTAGTAGAGGCAATTTTGTGAAATATTTCCAAACATTTAGAAAATTGTTACTGTTACTACCTCTGTACATATGGTTTAATTTTTTTTTCATGTCAGATAACTTTAAATTGATTTGTAATAAAGACTCCGGAACTGGCCAACATTTTAACATGTTTATGTAGAAGAATGTTTAAGCTATTATTTTTTCAGAATTAAAATTAAAAAAAAATAATAGCTTAAACATCCTTCTATATAAACAAGTTAAAATGTTGGCCAGTTCCGGAGTCTTTATTACAACTTAATTTAAAGTTATCTAAAATTAATCCCATAAATATTTAGAAATATTTTGAGCAACTAAGTTTGTATTTTTTGCAATAAATTAGAAAATATTTATGATATACTCTCTAGCACTTAATAAATCTACTAAAACTAACTGCTTAATATGTTGCTGTACTTTATAGTATACCTTATTGTATTTGATTTAACACAATAATTTTTATTGTATTCCGAATTTTATGCATTTTCCTTTAGCTGATACTTATAAAATTATTCTTTAAATATTATATTCCCAAACTAGGCATTTATTAATAATCCTCAACTAAGGTAGACTAAATATTAAGTCATGCTTATAGAAGGTAATTCAGAATAGCATAAATCTAGCCCAGTTTATTCAAAATCAAATGAAGTATATTCTCAGTAACATTTTACTTATCAATAAATGAAATATTTTGAGAATTTTCTATAGCATAAATGATATTTCTCTTTCATTTAATGAAAAACAATAGAGTATAAAACTATTTTCTAATGTACTGCTATAAAAGAACCTTTCTGATGATAGACTTAATCTAGACTGTCCAGAAATCAGATTACAGACTGAAGATTAGGTAGGTGGCATTTGAAATATTTGGGCTATTTGAAAAATCCTACTCAAACTTCTTATAGCAAGAAGAAATGGTGATCAATCATTGCCCTCACAAAGCAGTGTCTGCAGGTAAGACGGTCAAAGAAGTAGTAATAGGGAAGATAGATAACCAGCAATACTCAGGAAATGCAGTGATTCCCCAAGTCCATATGCAAGATACTGAATCACAATAGCCAATGTAATATATATTCAGAGGCTTTGGTAAGATCACCAGATGTTTGAGAATTTTGTTGCAGAAGGCCACTGAAAAACCAAGAATCATCATTATGAGGACATACAAGAAACTACACAAAGAGAAGAGCTTACAATTTTATTGAAACAGTTGACAGACTAATCTTAAAAAGGTCATCAAATATGCCTGCTCTGTTTATTACGATAACATTTGGAAGTGAAACAAGAAGAGGCAATAAACCAGGATCAAATCCTACTTAGCAGTAGAGCGTTTTGAAACCTTTAGTCAGGAAATTCTTCCAAATATTTTTGAAGAGAGATCAAAAAATGGCAAGTACAAAATAAAATATAAAGACATGAAATATAGAGTTCAATGTTTTCATATCTAACAGTAATTGCAGGGAAGGAAAACAGACAAATAGATAAGAGAATGTCTGAAGAAATAATGTCAGAAATAAAGTCCTCAACATTTAATAATCCACTGAGAATTAGAATTAAAAATCAAAAACAAAGATTAAACAAATCTCTTAAATTTTGTTAAGAATTTTTACATTTTAACATGAACATCTGTGTGCAGATGTCATTTTATAGAATGTCTTTTTTTCCTTTGTGTAAATACCCTGTAGTGGGATTGCTGGATCAAATGGTAGTTTTACTTTTAGTTCCTTGAGTTATCTCCACAATAATTTCCATAGAAGTTGTACTAGTTTGCAGTCCCACCAGTAGTTTAAGAATGTTCCCATCTCTCTGCATCCATGCCATTTGGGACTTTTTGATAAAAGCCATTCTAACTGCAGTTAAGTGATATTTCATTGTGGTTTTGATTTGCATTTCCCTAATGATTAGAGATATAGAGCATTTCTTCATAAGTTTTTGGCCATTAGTCTGTCTTCTTTTGAAAAGTTTCTGTTCATGTCCTTTGCTCATTTTTTAATGAAGTTGATTTTTTTCTTGCTGAGTTTCCTGAGTTCTATATAGAGTGTAGTATTCAGCCTTTTGTGGGATGTGTAGCATGTGAATATTTTCTCCCATTTTGTAGGTTGTCTATTTGCTCTGATGATAGTTTCCTTGGCTGTGCAGAAGCTTTTCAATTTGATCAGGTCCCATATATTTATTTTTGTTGTTACTGTGATTGTCTTTGGGGTCTTCACAAATTCTTTCCCTAGGATAATGTCTGTAAGAGTTTTTCCAATATTCTCTGCTAGAATTATTATAGTTTCATGCCTTAGGTCTAAGTCTGTTATCCACCGTGAGTTGATTTTTGTGAGGGGTGAGAGGTACAGATCCTGTTTCAGTCTTCATGTGACAATCCAATTTTCCCAGCACCATTTATTGAATAAGGATTCTTTTCCCAGTGTATATTTTTGTCTGCTTTGTCAAAGATCAGATGGGTATGTGAGGATGGTTTTTAAAAGATCCTCTAGATAATTTCCACAAAGTCATTCCAAACTTATAAATAGAAATTTTTAGTATATTAGAATACATTGATTACCGCTAAAAGGTGTAAACCCTATTTTGCTATTTTTATTCAAGAAATAAATCAGGTAATATATACAAAATGTTCTTAGGGACCATAATAAACTATATTTTTAAATAATAATATTAAAAATAATTAATAGTGAAAAATTTGATTCTAAGCATCATTAATAGCCAGTGATAAATTATAGTCCTCTCTTCTTAGTATAATTGGCTTTATGCTTTTCCATTTATTCTCCCTATATTTGGATATTAGCTCATGCAATCCTGTACAGATGTTGTACCTAAGTTTGTTTATCCATAAAATGGTTTCTATTTCAGAGGGCTAGCATGAGGATTTTTTTTTTTTTTTGAGATAGAGTCTCACTGTGTTGCCTAGGCTAGAGTGCTGTGGTGTCAGCCTAGCTCACAGCAACCTCAAACTCCTGGGCTCAAGTAATCCTGCCTCAGCCTCCCTAGTAGCTGGGACTACAGGCATGTGCCACCACACCCGGCTAAGTTGTTTTTTCTATATATATTTTTAGTTGTCCAGCTAATTTCTTTCTATTTTTTTAGTAGAGACAGGTCTCGCTCTTGCTCAGGCTGGTCTCCAACTCTTGAGCTCAAGTGATCCTCCCACCCCAGCTTCCCAGAGTGTAGTATTACAGGCGCGAGCCACTACTCCCAGCTTCTTGTCATTTTTTAAAGGAAGATATGTGATGATATAAATAACCATGGAATTTTGTATAGAAGTTATGTAGAGAAGTCATTCAATTTTTCTCTTTATATGTACTAATTTGAGGTACAGACATATTAAATCTGTCCATAACTACCACAGCTATTTATGTTTGAAAATTGACTAGAAATTTCACTTCTTGGAGCTAAAGCCAGAGTATTTTTCTCATTAACACATTGCCAATGAATGCATATTTTACACTGAAAATAAATAGTGTTTTAAAATATTTAAGGTCTATGAAATCAGAAATATCTGGGCCAAATTCCAACACTTTCACCTACAAATTGTGCAGTTTTTACAAATTAACTGACATTTCCAAGCTTTGTGTGCTTTTGCTTTAAAATACATATATTACATAAAATGATAATTAATAAATGAAATTTGTGATAATTCATGGAGGTGAACTTTGTGAGGAGCCCAACAAGAGTGTGGGCTTGTGTCTCTTTTTATTTATTTTATTATGGTATTTTTTTCACATGATATTCTATATTCTTCCCTTATATATTCCATATTCTAAAAAGTTGTGGGTCATGATAATATCAGTCTTTCTTTTTTCCTTTATTCTAATTTGTTCTGTATTATTTATTTTGTTTTCATATTTATTACATAAGTAAATGCAAAAGAAATTAAGCCCACATTAAATAATATTTTGATCTTTTGTTCTATTCAGATTTTCATTCACTGTGTTGTGCTTAGAAACTCTACTGAGTTAAATGGACTGGAAAGTATTAAAATTAGAACAAATGCTAATAACCCTTCTCAGAGAAAACAAATAATGTTACCCTTTGTTCAGATCAAATAAAAATCAATTTACACAAGGATCTTGAAGCAGATCCCACTGGTAAGGTCAAACTAAAATATCTGCTTTCTATCTCACTAATATATATTATTTATAAAAATATTCCCTATGTACACTTTTTAATTACATTTTCTTCAAAAACTCCTCATATTTGGAAGCTATTTTCTAGGTTTCCAGTAGGAAACAGAAAAAAAAAAAACCTAGATTAACAAGAAAATTGTTCTTAGGAATATGTCACCATAAATTTTAATCCATAAATGTGATTATAATCAGAAGTTTAATCCAAATAAAATGTAGAAAAATAAAGAGAATGTTTTAAGTTATATACTTCTGTTACTTGAAAGTTCTATTAGGAAAAAATACTTTTTCTTTTCTCCTATAGTCATTGCTTATTACATTTATCCAATCTGAATTTTTGATAACCGTTTAGTTATTGCTTACGTCTTCTAAAGAGCAACACACTCTTCAGATTAAAATAGCTTGGAAATTATTAAAGAAAATCTGATTTTAGGAAAACTGTGAAGGACCTTTAATATTATATATAAGCATTTGCCCCTCAATTTCAACAGTTAACAGGGGAAACTATGAGTTACATATTGTATTCTATTTTCAAATGACAGATAAACATATCCCAATATCAACTTTTATAAGCAAATGTGTCAATTTTATCAAAGATTATATTTTAATAATGTTTAAAAATGTTTTAGTATATAATATACATTTAGGAAACTCCTAAATCCCTTTTTATTTTAAAGAATATTCTTATAAATAAAGGTATTTATGATGACTAGTGTCTAAATGCCCCCATTTAGTCTTATGCTTGATAAATGTTTAACAAATGGTTTTCCAAAACCATAAAAAATAAATTAAAAATCCCTAATTTGTGATTTTTGCTTATTTCTGTGGTGTAAATGTTCCACATAATATCACTGAACATGGGGTTGGGGAGACAGAGGCATAATAATCTCTTTTTTTTCTCATAATCTCTTGATAGCCTATATATGTGTTTGTTTTTAACACCTTTAATAAAGAGTGTAGTTAGTGCTAGTAGATTCTTTTCATGTTGCATGTAATTTTACTTGATTGAACTAAAAATGAATAATATGATACAGATCCAGCGCTCATTGGCTGCATAAATTTATATGCACATTTGTGTAAATAAGAGAATTACCAAGGACCTTTTACAATTATATTTACATAGTTAATGAGATTTTAAATGAGTTTCATTGCCAATAATCTCCAGAGGAACAATACTTTAATGTGTCACTTTGAATAAAGCTTTTTCAGAAACAGTTATATAGTGCATTCTCCTGTAATTATGTTTTAAAATTAATATTAATACTTAATTATACTTTTGTAATTTACAGCAGCAGCAAACACATGCTACAAGGCATTAGAGATTAGTGATTAGATGATTGATTACATTGATTTCATTAGAGACCTGTCATATTTTTTCACCATTTTAATATCATCTCAATCTCTATTCTAGGATTCTAATCATAGAATAATTACTGTATTTTCTTATAATCCTTAAATATATTAATATAACTTCATGTATAGAAATTATATCAGAGAAGGAATCCCAGATTCCTATCTTTAATATAATATCCTGTTTCCTTTAAATTATTTTGACACTTAAATTGTATTATTCATTGGTTAGTTAGCATTAGAGAAGCTGAAATGTACACTATTCAGGTGACAGGTAAATTAAAAGCTTAGACTTCTCCACTATAGAATTCATCCATTTAACAAAAAACTACTTGTACCCCCTAATTTCACTTAAATAAAAACTGAAAAACATTAAATAAATAAGTATAATTTTTCAAATAAGGTTACATAGATTTAACATATGTAATTAAGAATTTGCAAGACTTGGCAAAGCTGAAAGAGAAAAATCAGGGAATCCAACAGTGAAGTCCTAAGTTTCAAATACTGAAGTAGACAATGCTCAGAAGCTAGGAAGTTGGTGCAATTTGTTTTAGCATTTAATTTTGGAACAAGCTTAGACTTAGAATAGTTGTAAAAATAGTACAAATAGTGAATTTTTTCACCATGCTTCCATTAATGTTAACATTTTACACAACCAATGTACAATTATTAAAACAAAGAAATTAACATTGATATACTACTACGAATCTATAGATTTTATTCAAATTTTATCAGTTTTCTCACTAATGTCTTTTTTTTTTCTCCTGATCCGGAGTCCAGTCCAAGATTACATATCACATTAACATTGGCATGCCTCCTCAGTCTTCCTGTTAGGTCTGATGGAGGGTAAACAGATGACAAGGAAGTGGCTAAGAAGGAGTCTGAGGAAGACACCCTACAGTAAAGAAAGTTATATAACCTACTCTGTTATGTAACCTGTTATATAAACACAACCTGTCAATCATTCTAAAAGGCAGAAAATGACAACCAGTCCTGCCACGAGAAAGGCAGAACAAACTAGTGAGCTTATAAAAGGCTGCATCTTTCTCCACTCATGGAGACTGACCTGTTCCATTCTCTCTGGAATGTATTTCCACTTTGTGTAGCTTCCTTCTTTACTTTCGTTCTTTCTTTTATATGATAAACTGTTTGCATAAAATTGCTCTGTGTTTGTGATCACTCCATTATCGGCTGAAGTTGGTACCAGTACTCATTCTTGACACTGGGAACTGGGGGACCAGGGAACATCCACACAGACCATCCTAGCATTACTACTCTTTACATGTCTTCAGATTTTTTTTCTGTCTTTGAGACACTGCCAGTTAGTTATAAAAAGCATTGGCAGAATGTCCCTTAATTTGTGTTTGCCTGACGTTTAATGATAATACTCAGGTAATGCCTTGTTGGCAAGAAAACCACAGAAGCAGCGTTGTACTCTTCTCAGTGCATACCAGGGGGTGCATAATGTATGTTGATATGTGTTACCGCTGGCAAAGCTAGTAATAATTATTTGCTAAAATTCTAAAGAATCTCTGAGAAGCGTCCAACAACTGCTTCCGTTTGCATCAGTGAAATGACTGATTCTCAGGAGAACCTTAGGAAGCTGCTGTTCACATCATGTCTGCTTACATCTAGCCTGCATATGCCTCTAAAAAACATTACATTTCCTTTTTAGCCTCCCCAAAATTGTTCACATCTCTCTCCCTGGAATTCTAACCCAAGATCATTCAGGTAAAGCAATTTTAATAAAAACAGCTTCTACATTTTCTTATGCAATGTATAGAGAATCTATGATAGTGATTCGTATTAGTATGCATTTGGCAAGAAACAAACAAGACAACCTTCTCCTTATGTATTTATCCATCTGCTAGGAAGTCAAGATAGAATATTTTGGGCTTAAATAATAAGACAGGTAGAATAAGCTGTGTAATCAATGCACATTTTTGCATTAATAACGTCAATTTTTGAAGCAGTTTGCTATTTAGAGATTATGTTCCCTACATATAAGCTTTATTGAATCATTAAAGCAACCATGGAATTTAGGTACTAAAGGAATAAGTTCCCTCTATTTAACCAATGAGGAGAATATTAGTTATTTTTTTACACAGTATACTCAATACATGGGAAAACATTAAGTTCTAAAATTTATTCAATACCAAATTCCGTACTTTTCCCCCTATATTACCCTGTCCTCTACTGCTTGTGAGACAGTAATAATTACTTTAGAATGTCATATTATAATAAGATCTCATGTTTCTTTCCTACTAAAAAATAATATTTATATATAATTCTTTATATTAGGGATTAAGACACTTCTAAGAGGTACTAGATTACAAAAATGGAATCATATTAAAAATAAAAATCACAAACCCACAAAAATGTATTTGCTAGTTTGTGTTTCTTAATAAAAGATAACTATAAGAACCTATATAATTTTATATTTAAATAAAATATATTAAATATATACACAAATGAGTGTATGTATATATGATATATTCATGAAAGAATACTTTGATTCTATATAATATACATGTAATGAAGGATATAGAAAACACTGATAATAAGATTAAACGGAGAAGTAGGATGGAAATAAAAAAGAAAGTTGGAGAGAAAGGAACAAAGAAAATGCAAAACACAACAGCAGGAAAGATAAAGACATCCTTGAAAAAAATTAAAAACAGAAAAAGAATACATCTTCTTCTAGGTGCTAAAGATTGGTTAGTTCTTCTCTCAGCAATTTGTAATTCTTCTGCATTCTGAGCTTTCAATTATCATTACTGGTTTCTTCACTACTAATGTAATAGTTTAACCACTGCTGTTATTTTCCCACTGATTATCTAAATACTTTAAAATAAGCTCATTGTAATGAAAATTCTCTAGCAGCTATTAGCAAAATATAATCCTAAAGGAAGGGTTAAAAATAAAAAAAAAAACCCAGATATGCTTCCACCATAAATTGTTAGTCTAAAGTAGATATGCTTTAGTATTTGCTAAAATACTAGCCTTACCAAAATTTAGATTTCCTGGTTTTTTATTTGTATCTCTGTACTTGAAGATGAAGCCAATGAGATAGTATTGTGTCTAAGAAATATTTTATTTAATCCTTAAAACACTCAATTTAAAATATATATGAATTGTCATTATTGATGAGAATTTTAACTCATTTGCTCTTTTAGAACTTCTTAGTTCACCTTTTTTAAGGGTATTATCAAACTATTTTATATTCCTGGGAATAGTAGTTATGTGTTTTTCAGTTATTCATAAGTTTTCCCTTCAAGCATGCAATGATTGCTCAACAAAAGTTGTTGACATATAGCTACATTATGAGGCACCTAAATTTTCAGCAATGGATTAAGTTATATAAATTCTGAATGTGAAATATGTTTAAGTTACAACATAAAAATAAAGTTGTTACAATCATTAAGAAATGAACCCACTGTAAAAATAATCTTATTATAAATTTCTTCCTCTTAATTCTTTTTGCAATGCTTTATCTATAATAGGACTATATATTATATTTTATGGTAAAACTATGCTGATTTGTTTTAATATTAAAGAGAAGATAGCAACATGCTTTTTTGTGTTAAAATCTAGAGACCTGTTCATAAAAATTATTTATTTGATAATATTTTTATTTTGAATTTTGGTAAACATTTTCATTTATAATTATAATTATGTCACCCAGAAAGCGTTACCAGATGTGCTATAACTTTAAAATAGAAGAAAAATCTAACCTAAAAGTCTCATGAGACCATCCAAACACTTTCAAATGGATTATGAAAAAAATATCCTGAGTGAAAGAATAAATGAGGGTGGGATATTAATAAGAACTGATAGTATGAAAATTGGCACCTAAAATAAGATAAATCAAAGCATATCAGATTTTGTTACATTTAGCCATTTTGATACAGTTAATTAATTTTCCTTTTCACATTGAATTACTCCAACAATCATAATGTAGCACAATCATTTAGTACAGTAAATCTTTAGTTAT
This sequence comes from Microcebus murinus, assembly GCF_040939455.1. Classification (NCBI taxonomy): domain Eukaryota; kingdom Metazoa; phylum Chordata; class Mammalia; order Primates; family Cheirogaleidae; genus Microcebus; species Microcebus murinus. The sequence goes on along the minus strand of NC_134111.1, from coordinate 67,920,601 downwards.
TAAATACCATTTATATTAGTCAGTTCCCAATTATAATATCTTTAATGAGCTTTATCCTATTAATATTCCATTGGTTGCTATGGTTTGATATGTCCCCTCCAAAATTCAGGTATTACCAATGTGATAATATTAAGAGGTGGGATTTTTAAGAGGTGATTAGGCCATGAGGGGTCCTTCCTTTTGAATGGAATTAAGTAAGGCCTTTATCAAAGAGACGGTGCACAGCATTTAGGTAGCTTGGTCTTCTGCCTTCTGCCATGTGAGAATATAGTGCTCTAACCAAATCCTATTGCTTAGTAGAAGATACCAGAAACTCTTCCAGTGCTGCACCAAAAGAAACACACATCTCTATTCTGGTACTGAAATCACCAAAATATTGATGCTCCTGCATGTAGCTTTCTCCTCACTTTCCTGAAAGTAGATCACAATGTGGCCAAGTGGCTATATATGTACTTCTTAGATGAGGAGTACTCTGATAAAGGGATTTTTCTGTTTTCTACCTTTTTTTTTTTTTTTTTTTTTTTTTTTTGAGACAGAGTCTCGCTTTGTTGCCCGGGCTAGAGTGAGTGCCGTGGCGTCAGCCTAGCTCACAGCAACCTCAAACTCCTGGGCTCGAGTGATCCTTCTGCCTCAGCCTCCCGGGTAGCTGGGACTACAGGCATGCGCCACCATGCCCGGCTAATTTTATATATATATATATCAGTTGGCCAATTAATTTGTTTCTATTTATAGTAGAGACGGGGTCTCGCTCAGGCTGGTTTTGAACTCCTGACCTTGAGCAATCCGCCCGCCTCGGCCTCCCAAGAGCTAGGATTACAGGCGTGAGCCACAGCGCCCGGCCTGTTTTCTACCTTTGAGTGGTAAAAATCAAAATACATAGAGTGTATTTTGAAAGACACTGAGTGGCTCCAAATGATCCATACCCCCTGCAGTGAGTAAACACATCCCTGAGGTAGATGCAAATTGAAAGGGGATGGGGAGTTGGGAAGTGAGGATGTTATATTAGACATTGGCACCCAGTGTCTCATGGAGGAGCTAGCCAATTTTGAGATGACTATGGACATAAACTTAAAGACAGGCAGTTTGCCTTTCACCTAGCAAGTTTCTAAGAGAAATGTTGGCATTTAGCAAGGAAAAGTAAATGAATAAAAAAGACGAACCATCAGGCATAGTGGTCTGACATTTTAAAGTGTGCAGAGGGCTTCAGGTAGTTGTCAGCTTCTCAGAGGTATGACAGAATACAAACACTGCAGTTATTAAATGTTTCAATGTGTTGACTCTAAAGCCTCCTGAGCTAAAGAAGTAACTAATATTACGTTATTTAGGAATTTCGGTCATTTACTTTAGTATTAAGACTGGTATTAAATGACTTTTTCTCTCATATCAATCATATTAATCAAAATTAATGTAAATATGATATTTATTAATATTCTCCCATAGGCCAAATCTATCATTTATAATTACTATCCTTACAATATTATGCCACTTGTTGAAGAATATTCTACATCTCCTCTCTTTCTGTTATAGTAGCTTTATTTAAATAAAAGCTATGCCCATTTTGCTTCTTGAATGTATTCCTAACAAAATTTTCTATCTTCAAAAGTGGAAATCCATTGTGGATCTCACTGCAAGGTGGAAAACCTTTCTGACCTCCATTACCAGCCACCAATTTCTGATTACGCAGCTCAGCACTCTCTGGATGCAAAGCTCACTACATCACACAAGAAAATGGTTCCTTTGTGTTTAATAATTGTGAAATTATCCTGGTTGATGTCTCCTCAGCTTGCTTATATGCCTGGTCACTCAGATATCTGTCTTACATTGTAATCTTTTCTAGAAAAAGATGCCAATCTGACATCATATAGAATTAATCCAAGTCAGGCACCTAATTTTTCAGGCAATTAGAGTTACTGGCATATTCCTCTCAATAAGGCTCTTATAGCCCTTTCATATACTCAGAATTTTGGAGCTTGAATGGCTTCATAAAGATACTTCACTCTTTGAATAGGTAAAGTTCTATCTTTGACGTGTAATTAGTGTGTGTAAAAGGCACCTCTAAAAAAGATCTCTAACCAATTCAGGGCACCTGATTTTTCTTAGCAGAGCAACAATAGTGTGTTCAAGAGGTTGAAGGCATTATTAATTTGTGATTTGGAGGCAAAGCGATTCTAAGATCCCTGAACTTATTTAAATACTGAAAACAAAAAGGTTATAATGAGTCACATGCAAATAACAAAATAAATAACCTCAACCATTTAAAAATAGTATGTGTTTTGGGATGGTATCTTAATGAGCTAGTGAAGAGGATATTGTACTTAAAACATACCAGAGGTCCTAAAAGAGCTCATTACTTATTGTTCTAATAAGACTTTTCCTACGAGAGCACTCATCTTCTTTTTCCCTTTTCCTTTCATTTTCTCACTACTGTCTTCTCCTTTTTCATATTTATTCTCCTATATCTTCTTAACATTCTTCAGACCTTTCTACTGTGAACAGATCTACAAACATAGATTTTTTTTGCCATATTTCTCTGTGTCTCACCTGACAGCAGAATAAAACCATAAACGGAAGAGGCGAGATCGTAAATACACATATACACAGGTTTGGCTGAATTGTATACCATTTGCTACATATATGGATTAAGGAGTAAACATTTGGTGTTCATTATTCTACTTTATGTATGAAATAAGACATATATGTATATATAGATTATTCATATTCATGTATTATTGTTTATTTCACATCACTTAATCCCTAACATGGTTTATCACTTTTTTAAACCTATGTTGGGGACTGTGCTGCAAATATTGATTGCATATGTATAAGAATAGTTTATAAGAATTGATGTTGCTTGTTACTAATTTTTCCTTTTAATTTTGTATATTTCCATTGATTTTTAGACATCAGCTTTCAAAACTTGAGAAATTATTTGAAGCTAATAATTTTAAAACTATTTTAAATTGAAATTCATTCAGAGTAATTGCTCAGAATACTTAATTTTTAAGAAGAAATAAAACAGTGAATTATTTTAATTTTGTAGTGCCTTTTACCATATTAAATATTAATAACATCCTTTATCTCCAAAACTGTGATTGAAGAGAATGTTTTTTAAAGGTATGCATGCCTAAAGAAACAAGGGGATATAATAGTTAATGAAAATCACCTTTTAAAAGTACAGTTATAACTATTTAATGATACATAGAATTGCAGATATCCCAAAGCAGAGGTACTTAAAATCTGCCTTATCCTCATAACTAGATTATATATTTTTTTTCTTTTTTAGTGGCAATTACTTCTTTGCACTCTCCATAGTGGATTTTGGATCCAGGATTGCCTCTACATATTTTTCAATTCCCCAGAAAATTTTAATTACCATTGAGATTTGGTAATTCCTGCCTAACAATGCTATTTTAGCTCTCTCTCCTCAGTATTAGGACTTGCCAGATTTATAAAAGTCTCTCACTGCCTGTATACTCTTGTTGCTGATAATCTTTGTAGGTATTTACTCCTATTTCCACAGCTCTATCTTATCTCTTTCACTCGGCTGATTCTTCCCTTTTATTCTGTTCTTACTCTCTGTTACCCTCCTGGGTCAATACCTCTGACCATCCATCACTTTCTAGCCTATCTATACCTAGAAGTTGGGCTTTTATCTATCTTGCAATCCAGGGTCAATCCACTCACTTTAGACAGGAAGAGGGCCCTTACCAGGAACTGAGTCAGCCATCACCTTGATCTTGGACTTTCCAGCCTTCAGAACTATGAGAAACAAGTTCCTGCTGTTTAAGCCATCCAGTATGTGGTATTTTGTTATGGCAGTCGGAACAGACTAATTCATAGGTAATATGTACAATCATGTAATCTAGGAATCCTCTATAAATAGAATTGGCATTAGCTTGGGAAGATCATTGTAATACCTTTAAATTGACTTAAAGGCCTATGCTATTGTTAGGTGAATTCTTGTGTCTTTATTAGGGGAAACAGATTATACATTATATGGCATTTTATCTGCCAGAAATCCATATGTAAATACCTTTCAGGTTATTATGCAATTGAAATTTTAATTCTATTTTATAGATAAAATATAAACTAGGTTAAAATATGCTTTTAAGCAATCTCTAAAAAATCTATTAAGGTCTTATCAAAAGGAACACAGTCATTGGGCAGTCTACCTTTATAGTAACATGATAATGGAGGTCTAAATAATGCTATGAAAAAGTTCTTTAAGCATAATTTAAATAAATATATTCTGTGTTTATTGATACATATACAACAGTTTAAAGAACTAATGAGATTATTTTGGTCCTTATTCAATGTTCATCCATCCATTCTTTAAACATATTTATGAAGTATCTAACATTTGCTTAATATGAAAATACACATTGTATACATCAAGACAAATAAAGCAATGATCTGTGACCTTGAGGGGTACAGATTCCAATAACAATATTCAAACATGTTGGTAGGCTATAGATTTGGCAATCATGTGTGTATGGACCAACCCCCAAACCAAGGGTGGGTTTAGAGAGCGGGAACAATAACCAACCAACAATAAGAAAATACATTAGATAAAGAAAATATGGTACAAACAGTAGAAGGTAAAAAGAAAAATGGTACAGCTACATAGTAAAATTGGGCAAGGCAAGGCCAGATACTGAAAGGTAAAGGGGAAATTACAGACATATCAGAAACCAAATGATGGAAGACTATTCATAACATGCTAAAAAAGTCACTGAAGAGCCTTTGAAAAGTTTTAAGCTGCAATATTGACAGATATACAGGTTATACCAATTGTTATACTGTGATTGCAGTGTTGAAAATGATAGCATTGGGATAATACTGGAAGGAGATGAAAAAGAAACCTGGACCATTGTAATAGGACAGGTGGAAGTTGATTAGGGCATTATGTAAAAGAATAACAAAGAAAATAATATAAGTGGTCAGATTAATGCTGAAAATGGAAAAGATAAGATGTAAGAATAAATTAAAATATAACCTATGGGAAAGATAATAGTTAATGACTAGGCAACTCTGCTTGCTGCGTGTTGATTAAGCCATGAAGGTTGTGGTAATTTGTGACAACAGCAATAGGAAACTGTTACAGATTTTTATATTGAGAGTGGGGTGCTGCTGTAATAAATACCAAAAAATGTGGGAGTGGCTTTGTAGTCAGGCATTGTGAAAAAATTACAAAAATTGTGTAGAACATGATAGGAAAAAAATCAACTATAATTCCTTGAACAGGAAGTAAAGTATCTTTATTTTTTTAATCAACAAATAATATTTGTATATATTCATGGGATATATAGTGATGTTTCGATACATATAATGTATAGTGATCAGATCAGGATAATTAACATATCCATTATCACAAACTTATTATTTCGTTGTATTGGAGACATTTAAAGTCTTCTTTCTAGCTATTTTAAAGTATATATTATTAACTATTATTATCCTACAGAAGTATAGAACATTTGAATTTACTCTTCTGCTCTTAAAAGCTCAGAACGAAGTGAGGAGCTTAGCAGAGAAAACCTAAATTGCCTTAGAGAATAGATAAATCATTGTGAACAGGCTATTGATAAAAACCTGAACTCTAAGGACATAGCTGATGAGGGTCAGAAGGAAATGAGAATCATGTTATTGGAGACTGGAAGAAAAAAGACTTGTTATACAGTGGCAGAAAGCTTAGCAGTATGTGCACAGCAGAAATTGTAAGAGATAAACTTGGATATTTAGCTGAGGAAACTTCCAAAGAAACTATTGAAGGTGTGGCTTATTTTCTTCTTGCTGCTTATAGTAAAATGTAAGAAAAAATAGATAAATTGTTGCTAAACAAACAACAATAAATTTGCTGCTAATCTAAAGGAAATAAGACTAGATGATTTGGGAAATTATCAACTCATTCAGATTGCAAAACGTGCTAAAATTAAGAGATTCACTGGCAGGAAAGATGCTCTAGAGAGAAAGTCAAGATTGTGGCTACACAAACTTTTGCTAATATCTTAGAAAAATAAAATGTATCAGAGTAGACTATCACACAAAAGGCTCTTTGAAGAGATTAAGGGTATGACTCACTGATTCTCTCAAACTACAGGGCATCTACGAAGCTTTAGGGATCTCCCTTTTCAGTCTCCCTTGTGGACGCCATTCTTTCCTTCATACTGTCAGTGATTCTGGGGGTGCTTTTTGATCTTCTATTCTTTTTATTTTAATGTTTCTAGAATATTTCATACAAAAGTATGGCTTCAACTGCCACTTTCAGTGGCAGAACTAAAGGTTTGAGTCTTTTTATAACCAAATATCTACTGACCATCTCCACTTGAATTTCTGAAATGAACCACAAATCATGGCTTTCCATTCTTTTAAAATCTAAAAGTAATATTCAATAAAATACAATAGTGCTAAAACACCAACATGTCAAATATAGCTCAGATGGCTCCTGTTGTTCTTTATCGTCCCTGACACTGATAAAACTTACCTCTTCTGTGGTCTTACTGAAAGGAAAATTGTCTACATATACAATATACAATGTTTATATTCACAAAAGAATCCCATTGAAAGGTGACAGTATGATTGAGAATTGCCAATACTAAATATCCTTCAGGAATTCCCTTAATCTGAGTACATTAAGCAAACACCAATGAGGCTTGAAGAAACCCAGTTTGGACATAATTATCAAGCTTGATTTCCTGCCATCTCAACACTTATACTTTAATCAGGTTTCGCCACATTATAGTTTCATAAATGTATACGTGGGATCTCTTTGTCTTTGTCCTTGCAAATCTCTTTGATATTTTTCCTTCCTTTTCACCCTTCAAATAGAGGTATCATGCTTGCCTTGTCCTCCCCTATTCCTACTTCTCAGAAGCAACCAACCTCTAACCTTTTCAGGTGTTTCTTTTGCCAAAGATTTCTGAGATTAGTTGTCATACATCACAAACCCAGGAGAGCTGGGATTTAATCATCTGATTTGCTGTCCTTTCAAGGTTGTGACCTGTGAGAAAACTTTTAGTTTCTACGGAAAGATGGAAAGGAAATCAACCCCAGTTCTGTCAAGTTCAAGCTAAAATTGGAAGCACCTTTTTTTATATATAAGACTCTCTTTGAAGTCCTCAATGATTGAGAAAAGAAACAGCAGTAAAAACTAAAGTTAAAGGTGCTAAATTAATCAATTCTCAGTTATTATTTGAATCTATATTCAGTATTTTCAATATTGAGACTATGGAAATGCTCACTGTTGATCATATAGTGGATTAAAAATTATATTTCCTTTCTGATATAACTTTTTCTTGAAATTGAGTTACATCACTTACAAAATTGCTTAGTTTTTTATACTAATATTTAATTGTCCCCAAACGCTCAAATATGAGACTCATTTTCACATAAACATAACAAAAATCTATCAGACTCCAACCACTGGGATCACATTTCCTTCCCCTGTTTTGATACTTCAAAACTTCCTTCTGGACACTGTGTCTCCTCTTTCTGGACACTGTGTCTTTCGGCTGAAGTCGGAACTAGTTCCTTTCTCATCTAGTTTTCTTTGCAAGATATTCCATTCCCATGCCTTCTATATATACAACATACAAAACATGGTAGATTTAAATTTCCTACTATGGCAGATTTAGATCCTCTATTTCCATTTCTACATGAGTAAGGTTTCACATATTCAAGTATGTAAATTAGGATAACACCAGAAGTCCTGAATGACAAAGAAGTGCTAGGGCTAGTAAGCATAGTGATGTGGAATCACTGTTTTTAAATAGGCAAAGTCAAATGCATTCTTATATAGGCCTATCTTTTTCAAATATAAGATCAGACTCATATCTGGAGAAAATTTTGGCTGTCAAGTAAAACATGAAAGGAAATCAACCTTACCTCTCTGAGGTCACAGCTAGAATTGAAACTACCTGTAACCTCTTATCAGACTTTCCTTGTAGTTTTTAATAATTGATAAGACCCAATAATAATTGACATCTAAGGTGCTAAATCCATTAAGAAAGAAGGAGGAGAACAGACACAGATAGGGTAGCACATTTTACAAAAAAAAAAAAAATCTGTGCAAAGTTGGAATTTCCTGGGAGAAAGAGAGTATGGCCCTTTGAGACTCAAAATATCGTATGACTTAAAAAAATGAAATATGAGGAGAGAAAAAGAGACATTTTAAGAGATTGGATAAGAAAGATCAATATGTTAAACAATTTATTTAAAATTCTACATCTGTGTTGGGGTTCAATTGTGTTTTGGGAGGCAAAAAACATACGTGAAATCCTAATCCCTAGTACTGCAGAATGTGACCTTATTTACAAATTGAATCATTTGGACTAGCACTAATCCAATATGACTGAAATCCTTAGGGAGAGATGGGAAACTTAGATACAGAGGCAGACATGTTGCATTATATGTTCAATTAAGAATCTATCCTTTTAATTTATTAATTCTTCCCAATTCCCCCATACCTGCAGGCCCACTTCAAAGAGAACTTTTTTAAGCATTTGTTTCATAATTCTAAATAATATGCATAATTTTCTTTAACTGTATAAATTTTAGATAATGTTTATTAGTCTCCTGCTATGGAAGATGTGCAATTAACACATAATGCCTGCTCTCTTCCTTTCCCCCTAAGGAGTGGGTTTTACATATCATTATATTAGTTTTAATAGCAATTACCTCAAAAGCATTCATATTCAGACAAGTTTATGTCAGTTTATCAATGTTCTTATTTTTCTTTCTACTGCATGTTGTTTTGATTTTATCTTAGCTATGCATTTATTTCATAGTGTAAAGATTAGTATCACTTATAACAAAGTAGTCTTGGTTTTCCATTCATTGAATTAAACTTTATAATATCTATAACATGTCAATGCCATTATTGTAATTTTGAGACTGAAAACTATATTAGAAATATCACATTAATTTCTCTCTGTTTCCAGTGATTTGATATGTCTGCTACCTAGAATAAGCAGAGTGACCCTACCATGAAGGCTATATGAGTTCAGAAAACAGTATCAATTTAAAATATATATGTCATAATTATGAGATGCACATATGTGTGTATCATCACCTTGATATTTCTTACACATTTATTTTCTCAAATTTGTAATTGGTTTCAATTTTTTAATTATACAATACTTTTTCACCACACAGCTTCTCAGTCATGGCAGTATCTCTAAAGGTATCCTCTGAAAGCCCTCTAACTTCTTGCCCCTGGCAGAACTAGGTGCTCTCAAGGCCTGCTGCACCATTGCCATCTGCGTTTTTTTAAAACAATACATTAAAATTCATTGTATCTTTTATCTGTCAGCTTGCTCTTCATGGCTTCCACCATTTACTACCAAACCCTCGGTGGCATATATCCACAAATAATTTTCTCAGAAATGAAGAGGACATGGTCAAAATATCTGAGCCCTTGCATCTCTACAATGATGATATGTTGATATGAGACCTAAAAATAACTTGGTGAGTTTGGAATTCTGAGTTCAAATATTCTTTGTTCCCACAGAAATTAAAAACATTAGTTCACTATATCCTATCATTCATCTTTAAATATAATACAAAATTGACACTTCTTCCTTTAAAAATAATATTTGCTTAAAAAAATCACTGACTCTATGAACTCTATTTTTGACATTTTGAAATATCACCACCATGTGTCTAGTTGTGAAAGTATTTGTTCATTCTTAGCAAAAATGAGTGGTCCTTCTCAGAGCAAAGACTATTGTTCTTCAAATCTGAATTTTATTTTCCCTATAGTTTTCTCCTCTCCTTCTGTTCTCTATCATTAGAACCACATTTAGTTCACCAGTTTAGCTATTTCTCTATCTCTTTTTGTTATATGTTCTAGGAAAGTTATTTTAATTGAGAATCTATCATTTCCCAATGGGCATTTTTTTCAGGGTTAATCTTGGCATTCCTTTTTTATTCTACTGATAATCTTTTCATATCCTATTTATCATTATATTTAACAAAGAAGGTGTAAGATATTCATGTAAGCTTCTTGATCTCTTGTAAACATGTCTGCTTATCAGTGGGTCTCTAATCTGAGTGCAATTTCTCACATGAGTGGGATACTGGGCGGCATGTTTTAATTTAAAGTGAGTTGACTGAAGCTGCTATAAGGCCACATGACCTCCAAGTTAGAGAATGAGAAGGGCTTTACTCTGACATATAAATATTCCCTTGAGAAGCTATTATTTTCCCAGTAAGTTCTTTCATAGGAGCTCTCATTCTTTACTTTTTAACTTTGGTTACATACCTAATTGCCTCCTTGAGAAGATTGGAGAAAAACAGAATAGAGGCTGAAAGTTGTAGCTGCATCTCTACTAGATAAAAACTAAGTGGCTTTCTTCCCAGGAGTACATGGCTCTTCTGTGTCTCAAATTCAAAAAAAACAAATAATTCATGATATACTCAAAAAATAATAATAGAAATATTGCAAGATCATCTTAATTGGTGTAGAATAAGCAGGTGACAAAATTCAACATCAATTCATGATAAACATTTTAGCAAACTACTAATATAAAGGACCTTCTTCCAGCTCATAAAAATGTCTCTCAAAATTATAGCTAATATCATACTTAAGAGTAAAAGATAGAATTTTTTACCCCTAAATAGGCAAGAACAAGGCAAGTATGGCTCTTATCACTTACTCCTATTCAACATCTTATTGGAAATAATAGCTAGGGTGATAAAATAAAATTTAAAACAGGGATGTATATTGGAAAGGGAGAAATAAAATTATTCTATTTTAGGGAAAATATGATTGCCTATGTAGAAGATTTCAAGGAATAAAACACACACATACACATGTCTCTTAGAATTAATATACAAATTTAGCCATAATTTAGGATACACAATTAGAAGACTTAACATGGAAAATCACAATGTTCATTGATTGAAAGATTCAATATAGTAAAGATGTCATTGCTTGTCCAATTGATGAATAGAGTTAATACAATTCCAACCAAAATCTCAGAAGGACTTCTATGGATATAAGCAGGTATATTCCAAGTTTTATATGGAAATCAATGGAACAAGAACAGATAAGACAATTTTGCAAAACAATCAAGTTGGTGGATTAACAGTACTGCACAGAGTTTTAAAACTCACTATAAAGTCACAGTAAATAAAGGAGTGGTAAAACTGGAGAATAAGTTTTAAGTGAAATGTTAGAAAGTCTATGGCCTTCAATAGTCTCTCAAATTGTAATGATGTAAATATTAATGAGAAATATATTTGAAATGCATGTTAAATGATCCCAGATATTCTGAGCCAGTGTTCAACATAAGCCCAAAGATATTAATTTTAACAAGTAATTACTGTGATTATGGAGCAGAGTCCACTGGCCCTGGCCATGCTTGAGACCTGCTGTCTTACAGTCTTCATCAAGAGAATTGTCTAACTTATTAAACAGTAAGAGCTTTATTTCTTACTATTTCAATTTGATAACAACTCATCATAAAATTTTCCAGTAGTGATATATATATTTTATATATAGATAAAATGATTAGAAATATATATACAATATATATGAAATATATTGGAAAAGTATATATAAAGTTCTCTTCAGTTTCTTTTGGATACAAATACCTACATGTTAAGTTCACATGTATATGTGTTTTAACCCCTTAACAATATAACTACAAAATATAATGAAGTCCTAAAAGATGTTTGTTAGTATATTAATCAATTTTCATAGAAACAGATGATCTTTTTAGATTCAAATTAAACTAGGAATATATGTATATATTTGGTTTATTTTTTAAAGTAAAAACATTTTCTCTTTTTAAGTACGGAATCAACACTATTGAGAAAATAAAAGAACTTTCACATCTCAGAAGATTCATATTAATTTTGGATTTTAAATATTCATTTATATCAAGTATAATTTAAAGAAGAAAGCTAAATATCTTAGGACAATTTCTTACTGTCTTGACTCATATATAATATGAAGATTATAAATTTTTCTTTTTCCTTTATCAAGGCTAACATAAACTTCTCATTCTAAATACCAATTTAATAAGTAAAAGGTGATTGAAATAATTTAGGTTTTTCTATTTCTTTACTTATCAAATTATGTGAAGGGATTAATATATTTTTAAATGAACAAAAAATAAAATTCAATAGACAAAGTCTTATAACAAAGAACACTCTAGGCCATCACCTGGCACTTTTTAAACAAAATCAAAATATGCATTCAGCAAATATCAATTTGTTTTGAATTTAACAAAATAATTTTTAAAAATATTTATGATGATATATTCAGTATTGAATCTTATTTTTTCTTAAATTTTATTCTTGTGGGAGGCATACTTGAACTAAATAAATAAAATGTGCCATGTTATTTTATATTTAAATGACATCAATTAAAATCTCTAGTAATTATTTCTATACTCAAATTCTATGCTGGTCTTTACTAGATTTTTCTTAAGTCTTAGAAAATAATCTTTGTTATCTAAGAATCAACTAATTAGATGTCATTGCTCAATTGCACATAGTAATGTATTTTTTCACAATTGCATTTGTTAGAACTACACAAAAGTTTTAATTACTTTGCATTTTAAGGAATAATGAAATGGCGCCAATTGTAAGAAACTTCAAAAATTAAATGTTGAGAAAAAGATGCTCATATGAAGCATAGAATTATGTTTATAGATCTATAAAAAATACTATGTTGATATTCTCATGGGAATTGCATTGAATCTGTAAATCACTTTGGGTAGTATAGACATTTTAACAATGTTGATTCTGCCAATTCATGAGCCTGATATGTTTTTCATTTGTTTACATCCTCTGAGATTTCCTTCCTCAGTTTTTCTTAGTTTTCCCTGTAGAGGTCTTTTACTTCTTTGGTTAAATATATACCTAGGTATTTTATTTTCTTTGTTGCTATTGGGAAAGATAATGAGTCTTAGAAGAAAAGACCCCCAATAGCCAAAGTAACATTACAAAAAGAACAAATAGGGAGGCATCACTTTACCAGACTTCAAGCTATACTACAAGACTATAGTAACCAAAACATCACTGTATTGGCACAAGAACAGAGACAGAGACCAATGGATCAGAACAGAGAACCCAGATATAAAACAATTCTCATATTGCCATCTGATCTTTGACAAAGCAGACAAAAACACACACTGGGGAAAAATATCCCTATTTTAATAAATGGCACTGGGAAAATTGGATAGCCACAGGTAGAAGACTGAAACAGGATCCACACTTCTCACCACTCACAAAAAATAATTCATGATGGATAACAGACTTAAACCTGGTGCATGAAACCATAAGATTTTTGGAAGAAAATGTTGGAAAAAATCTTACAATATAGGCCTAGGAAAAGAATTTATGAAGAAGACTCCAAAGGTAATCATAACAACAACAACGACAATAAATAAATTGGTACTGATTAAATTAAAAAGTTTCTGCATAACCAAGGAAATAATCAATAGAGCAAATAGACAACCCGCAGAATGGGTGAAAATATTTTCATGCTATATATCTGATAAAGGGCAGGTAACCAGAATCTCCAAAGAACTCAAGCAAATCAACAAGAAAACATCAAACAAACCATTAAAAAGTGGGCAAAATGTATGAACAGAAGCTTTTCAAAAGAAGATAGACTAATGGCCAATAAATATATGAAAAAAATGCTCAATGTCTCTAATCATCAGGGAAATGCAAATCAAAATCACAATGAGATATCACCTATTCCAGTGAGAATGGCTTTTATCAAAAAGTCCCCAAACAATAGTTGCTGGCATGGATGAGGAGAGAAAGGGTATACTTATACACTGTTGGTGGGACTGCAAATGAGTACAACCACTATAGAAAGTAGTATGGAGATACCTCAAAAACCGAAAAGTAGACCTATCATACAATCCAGCAATCCCACTACTGGGTATTTACCCAAAGGGAAAAAAGACATCTTATAAGAAAAAAAAAAAAAAAAAGACACTTGCACTCAAATGTTTATAGCAGCACAATTCACATTCACAAAGATGTGGAAATAACCCAGGTGTCCATCAATACATGAGTGGATTAATAAAATATGATTAATGTATACCATGGAGTACTAATCTGCCATAAAAAATGGTGAACTGATACCTTTTGTAACAACCTCGATGGAAATGGAGACCATCCTTTTTAGTGAAGTATCACAAGAATGGAAAAAATACCATGTATACTCACTACTAAATTGGAACTAATTGATCAACACTCATGTGCACATATGGTAGGAACATTTAATGGAAATCAAGCAGGTCGGAGAGGGGAGGAGGTGATGGTTAAATTCACACTTAACCGGTACAATGAGCACTAAGTTGGTGATGGACACATTTACAACTTTGACTCAAACTATACAAAAACAATTCATGTAACCAAAACCTTTGTACCCACATAATATTCTGAAATAAAAAAGGAATTAAAGAAAAGAAAATGTATACTCAAATGATATTTCAATATGTAATATAAATGAATATTTTGAATATTATCCATAAATAAGACAAAATAATAGGGCATATTTTTTCATTGACTGACTTGGGCATAGAATTGCCATTATATTAGTTTTCATATGAAAGAACTAAATAAAATAGAAAAAAAAAATAGGATTTGAAGAAGATAAAAAGGTGTTTCAAATTTTTTGTATTTTATTTATTGCTTTCCAAAACAAAATCACAAGCATTGAACATCTATTATGCTCAATATATATACAATACTTGAATTTTGTTGTTTGTGAAACAGTCAGTATTCAGTTAAAAAACATATATATATACATATATATATATAGGTATGTATGTATATATATATATATATATTCAGATCCTCTACTAAGTCTGGAGAAAAAAAATGGATAATGAAATATTTGCTTTCAAAATATCTTAGTGTACTGATAATGGAATATTGCATGTTATAGCGCTTTTATATTGTCCATGGAGAAAGCCAATTTCTAATACTTATGCTAGAAAAAAATTTTAAAAATAAGATAAAATAACTTATTTTTCATTTATGGTTATATATCTTTCTCTCTATATATATAAACTAAAACTATATTTTTTTATAAACATATGTGTGTGTGTATATGTATACACAAAGCTTGGAAATGTAACAGAGATGTAAAGAAAGTAATATAATTACATTCTCATAATTATTAATAGCAACTATAAATAGAGATAGAGTTAGTCAATAATATCTACCAAGGTAGCATTAAAGTGTTTTAAAAATTCTGGTTTCCATAATTAAAAAGAAAAAGGATTTTTGTTTGTTTTCTATTGCATTCCTGATATTTAAGTTTAATTTCAATCTAAGTATATATGATAAATGCTTTGGAGAAATGAAATTTTGCCTTAAATTAGAGAAAATTACATATATTTCACAAAATTGTTATGTATAATACACATTTATATATATGTGTATATATATGTATATACCTACAATAAATTTATGTTATCAATGTTAGTCTTTTATAAAATAAAAGTAGTTACAGATAGAACTAGCCTTTAAGTAATAAATTTTGGAATATATAAGTATTTAAAATAATTTTTAAATAAGCACCAAAGTTAGAATTTAGAATTTACATATTACTTTCTTTTTTTCCTATGTTTAAATTCCCATTAATAAGCTAAAATAATTTTAAAATTTTACATCTTCATAGAAATGTGATTAATATATAATAGGACTTTTCTATGCATGTAGATGTAAAGGAAACTATTTTCCTTTTATGAATTGTTTTAAATTCAGAAATATCAGAAATAAAATACTCCACTATATGATCCTCTATTTCCTCAGATGCAGCAATTTAATCTCTATTAAGTTCCCTTTTTGAAATCAAATTCCAATCACCTCTTAGAAGCTGACCATAATCACCTCTGAATGATTGAGAAAATCTGAATAGGTGAAGTAGCAGGACACACAAAAAAAATTCCTAGCACTTGTTGAGGCCATTGCAAAATATTCAGTTGATTCAGTAAAAACTGAATCAATGTAAATTTTGGTATAGAGAAAAAAAACTACAGATATTGAATATATATATATTTATTTATTTATTCACATTTTCTTTCATTTAAGGCCACCTATAAGCATAGAGGAATACCTCGAATTTTTTTGTTGGAAATATTTAATTGAAAATTCTCAGAGAAACTTATAAAAAGAAAAAGATAATTTAGATCCACCAATCTATTTTACATTTTTTTGTGCTGCAAATGAGCTATAATTTATATTTTATGACCTATTATATTTTTAAAATCTTAAATCTGTTGTGACTGATGCTTGTTTTAAATAATCTACACTAATCAATTTAAATTTCATTTATAGAACTAAAGTTATGTTTCTTTAAAATAAAATCTGGAACTATATAATGAATCTCTATAAAGTAATTAGATATAATGTAACAATAATGACTGACCATACTAAAATAATATTTAAATCATAAACATTTCTTGATAATAAAACATCTTGTTGATGATACAAACAATGAGTAGCAATATAGTAAAATAAATTTATATAAAGTTTTAAAGTTATGAATGTGCCACATTTTCCATATTTATCTTCTGTTGTAAATGTCATATATATATATAAATTTTTTTCCAGAACATATGAAAGTAATCTGTATTTTCATTGTTGCTCTTCCAATATTCTTTTGTGGTACTGAGATGGTACTGTTTTATATTAGTTAGGATGATTTCACCTACTGTAAAAAAATACATTACAGTTATCCCATTTATGTTGAATTGCAGGCATTTGAACTGATCTGCAAGCTCTATGATGACATAAAGGAGCCAGATTTTTCTGTATTATTGACTTCCCTGCCTACCACCAAGTTCATTCAAGAAAGTTTCTTTTTCCTTTGTTCTTAAGATGGCTGAACAATGATAGTTAATAACAGTAGCGATTTTAACCAATGACTGTTAGGTTCATGTGCTTCGCTGTTGATATCCAGTTACAAACAGAGAATCACTTACCATGGCTTTTTTCCCTGAAACCCCCATAAAACTTGCCTCTTCTCTTATTGCTTAAGTTGATGTAGGCCTATCCGTCTCTTATTGATTTATTAATTAAATATCAGCATTCATTAAGCTCCAGGCTTTATTCTTAAAACCAAGAATATAAATGTGACAAAATAAAATTTCTGCATTCATGGAGCTTATACTGTATTGGAGAAATCAATTTAAAAAGATGTAAAATATAATGCCAGGTAATGCAATAAAGAAAGGGGATAAAAAGCAATAGGAGGTATACTAAAGTGACAAGCAGAGGAGTGCTTATTCTGATAGGACTTTCAGGGATAAGCCCTCTAAGAAAGTGATTTTTCATCAGAGACCTGTTAGGATCAGGTGAACCATTGAGAGGACAATAATTCCCTATTGATGTTGTCCACTACAATGCTTTAAAGCACTCTGGGAACTTCTTGCATCACAGATAATCAAAATATAAATCAAAGTCACACAGTTGCTACATAATTAAAGGACTCAAGGATACATTTCTGATCACTTTTGAAGTTCCAAACACTATTGATAATGATCAAGACATTCATTTCACTTGACATGGAACACAATGCTGGGCTCTTGATAGAATTTTCACCTTTCTTAACAGCTTTGGAATGGCTTACATAACCAAGTGAAAATTCAATATTGTAAATCCTTGCCAATTTCAATCATCAGTCAAATATCGAAGGTAAATTTTAATAAAACGCCTGACCATATTTGATGTTTGGCTGATAACAGCTTTCGATCACTATCCTTCCTTCATCCACTCTTCTCCACATCTGGACAAACCAATAAGAAAGCCACATGCTACTTTACTCTGCATTGACAAGCTTAAAAACCACTCAAACCTTGGTCAGTGTAAAAACCCTTATCCCAGCCTCACAACTTAGGCACAAGAAAACCAAGCTAATATCCCTATTTTTCAGGGATATATAACTATATTTAATATAACTATTTTTCAGACCTGCTTGAGATGTAGCGCTGCTCTCCCAGAAAGCCTCATTATTTGAGTAACAAATGACATCATTCTCTCTCGGTGTACATGTGGCATCACCCTAAACCTGTCTTATGTGGAGAGCCCACCTTGTGTATATAGAGTGACGGGCTTAGTCAGTTAGGGCTGCCGTAACAAAAACAGCATAGACTAAGTGGTACAAACAGCAGAAATTTATTCATGAAATATATGGAAAATCCAAGATCAAGGAGCTAGCCAACTGAGCTCCTGGTGAGGGCCCTATTCCTGGTTTGTAAAATCTTCAGCCTTCTTGCTGTATCCTAATATGGCAGAAAGAAAAGCAGAGGAAAAAAGCTTTCCTGTCACTAATACCATTACAAGTGCTCTATCTTTATGACCTAATTTTGTTCCACACGTCCCATCTCTAACACATTAACTGCCATGTGAGTTGTATTTAACTCATGCTAGTTTTGAGCCTGGGGCCACATGAAGCATATGTAGCTAACATGTATCTTCTCCTTGGGAGCCACAAGAACTATTTTTCAAGTTGCATATAACGTATGCACAGAAAACAATAAAAATAGCATTTTTTTCATTAAATTAGAAAGGATCATTTTGTTTTCAAAGTTTTTATTCTATTTCCATAATAAAACACTGTAGTCCAAAGAAAAAAATTTTTTCTAATGTGGTAGTCAATGTGCTAAATACCATCACATTCGGGACAGAGTTTCAACCTATGAATTTTGAGGGAATACAAACATTCAGTTCATAGCAGTTACTCCAAAATAAACATATGTATTAAATAGTTTTTATTGTAATTTACATTTTGAATTGCTTACAAAGTGAGGTGATTAAAACAAAGTGATTAAAACAAACCTAAATATTAAACTTCTTCAATAATTTGGTATTCCTCAGGTTATTTAAGTTTGTCATATTTTCAGTGCCTTGAGAATTTGTTAGAATATACTCTGTAGGAGTTGTTATATTATAAGCTATAATTTTCTATAAAATTAATTCATAATTTAAAATTTTGTCTTCTTTGAAGTTTAAGATTCATATTGAATAAAACTTCCATAAATGTTTTTAGGAATCATAGTTATTTTACAGCTATTTTTACATTTACAAGATGTTAATAGTTTCAAGTTAGGATCACCAATGTACTTTCAATGAATAGACAAAAGTCAAGTAAAATGACCCTAATTTTGTTACATAATAAATTTTCCTTATATATTATTATCCAGTTAAGACTATTTTCCTAGTTTAACATCCTTGAGCAAACCTAGCCCAAACATGTATATTTTATTTATTTTTATTTTTCTTAATTTTTTTAATTTAACTTTTTTTTCAACAGATTTAGGTGGAGTCTTTATAGTAGTCTAGATAAATGATCATATTGTCAGCAAACAGGGATAGTTTTGTCTCATTTTTTCCAGTTTGGATGCCCTTTATTTTTTTCTTACAGCTGATTCCTCTGGCTAGGACTTTCAGTACTATGTTAAATAGAAGAGGTGAAAGTGGCCATCCTAGTGTTTCCTGTGTATAGAATAACATTAGTGGTAATTTTTATTTTCCAACTTGGAAACGGTTCTATACTCTGATTCTATTAGAAAATTGAATATATTCATTATATATTAATTTACAAGTGTGATTATATAAGATATTTTTAAAAAGTGATATTATAAAAATGAAAGTTCTTGAACATATGCTGATAGATCATTTTTCTATCATCTCAGATTGAAAATAGATATTTAAAGGTTGAAGGCATGATGATTTCTCCTAAATCTTCCATAAACATTTTGACATTTTAAAATTCTATCGTTTTGCTTCTGATCTTTTCCCAAAACACACACAAAAAAAAACAAGAAAAAATAATGTAGACAACAGAAAACAGTTTAGATACCAAAATATGAAACATCATTTTGAAAGTTTCTTATATTTAAAGGATTCAGTAACACAAAACCTACTATGGTTGTCGCTGATTGAATCTTGAGACTTTTTAAGAGTACCTCAATGTAATCTGTTCTCTTCTAGGAGCCTACCTGCTCCAGTAGGTCCAGGGAATATATATATTATTTATTTTAGGGAATATATATATTTTATATATATATATTCCCTATATATATTTTAGGGAATATATATAATATTTATATATATGAATATATAAATATATAATATATATATTTTAGGGAATATACATAATATTTATTTTAATCCTTACAGAAGTCATTGAATTAGGTATTGTCATTCACATTTAACTATGTGAAAACTGATGTCTTCATTTATAAGACATTTATAACTCTTACATTTTAAGAACATTCTCAAAGTAACAAAATTGCAACTGGGCACAAGAGGAGTGTGAGGAATGGAATTCAAAGATCCTGAGAACACTGACCTCTTACCTGCATCCCAGGTGTTCCTCTTTGTTTTCTGAGGACCCAGGTTATCAAGCAGCTAGGTTTGTCTGGCTTCACTAGCTCTTGCCAATTTCCTATCTGTTCTCTAACTTATTACATGTTTAACCTGATGAATGAATGACTTGTATGTCCTGACCCAGAAATTCCTTCTGTAAATTGACTAAATAAATGGCTGGATCAGCTATGTCCATATATCTCTAGTTTTGCCCATGTCTACCATGCCTAACTTTGACCTGCTACCAACACATCTTAAAAAGCTAGAGCTAGGGCCAAACACACAGCAGGAGTATGTATTAATATCATTATTCTGTTTCATTTTAAAAGGGACTGTATTTTGAAGAAAAAAATACACTTAGAAAAATTGAAAATAAAGTATAATGCACCCCATATTTACAAAATGTTAGTATTTTGCTACATTTACTTATTACATTATCTCTTTCTGCTTCTGCAACTCATACAGCACTGAGAGCAAAACTACAGTTGAGTTATGGGATGGAATCATGTTTCTTCTCCAAAAATTTTTCTTGGTCGATGAAAAATATTAAATCTACTTCAAACAAAATTCAAACAAAATTTTATTTGTATATACTAATGCCTATAACTATTTGTCATTTTTTTTTTTTTTTTTTGAGACAGAGTCTCACTTGTTGCCCAGGTTATAGTGAGTGCTGTGGCTCACAGCAACCTCAAACTCCTGGGCTCAAGCGATCCTCCTGCCTCAGCCTCCCGAGTAGCTGGGACTACAGGCATGTGCCACCATGCCCGGCTAATTTTATATATATATATTAGTTGGCCAATGAATTTCTTTCTATCTATAGTAGAGACGGGGTCTCGCTCTTGCTCAGGCTGGTTTTGAACTCCTGACCTTGAGCAATCCACCCGCCTCAGCCTCCCAGAGTGCTAGGATTACAGGCGTGAGCCACCGCGCCCGGCCTGTCATTTTTAAATGTCATAAAAAATAGCCATACTTTAAAAAGTTGAGTCTGAAATTAAAACTAGAAAGAAGGTGCTAATTATTTAGCTCAGAAGATTGTTTTCAACTTAAGTAAATATTTCATTGGTTTCATCTCTTCTATTAAATATATAACCTATGGCAATTATTTTAAAAGACGACAACTTATTAAGTAACAAATATTTATAGACCCATTTAAAAGGAGGTAAAATTTAAATTACTGTACTAAAATTGACTGATGGAAAATGTTGATGCTCTTGTTTTTATTGATGCTTTCTTAGAATCTTAGAGTGATATGTTTTCTTTTTAAAGAAAATATATATAATAAGCCTTATTTTGGAAATTAATCAGGAAGTTAAAAAGATGAAATAAAAAAGTTTCACTTAACTCTGTACTTATATATCAGCAATACAAATTTACTTAAAATTGGCTCAGGTGCATTTACAAATAAATAAGGCAAGAACGCATCATGCATTGAATCTCTACATCCTCCAAGGAACCACAAGAATACTGGGACTCTAAGAATTACTTGGAAAAGAATTGTGATTAAACAATCAAAGACAGCTGATTAATGGCTTTTGTTTTTCAGGACTAAAGAATTTAAAATTCAATATAATTTTTCAAACTTTTCACTGTTTTTACATGGGAAATAAAAAATGCTCTGTGACAGAACAATTAAACCCCAAATTTGTAGAGAGCAAGATGGTTTCAGGGTAGCTAGAAACAATTGTATTGTCTTTATTGCCTTCAAAATAACCAGCTGGGAAAATTAGCAAGATGTTTCAGAACATTTATCTTACAGCCAAAAATCAACTACAAAAATAACCACAGGTTGAATTAAATTTCAAATTAACAGAAAATTACTGCCAATAGATGGTGATAATTCATCAGAGAAAAGCAAATTATTGGCTTGCTAAATACTTTTAGGGAGTCTTCATAGTTCTTATAAAAAATTACCTAGAATAGAAAAAATTATTCAATAAAAAGTGTGAATAAGAAACTAATATGGGCCGGGCTCTGTGGCTCACGCCTGTAATCCTAGCTCTTGGGAGGCCGAGGCGGGCGGATTGCTCAAGGTCAGGAGTTCAAAACCAGCCTGAGCAAGAGCGAGACCCCGGCTCTACTATAAATAGAAAGAAATCAATTGGCCAACTGATATATATATAAAAAATTAGCCGGGCATGGTGGCACATACCTGTAGTCCCAGCTACCAGGGAGGCTGAGGCAGAAGGATCGCTCGAGCCCAGGAGTTTGAGGTTGCTGTGAGCTAGGCTGACGCCACGGCACTCACTCTAGCCTGGGCAACAAAGCGAGACTCTGTCTCAAAAAAAAAAAAAAAAAAAAAAAAAAAAAAGAAACTAATATGGTTATTTATAAGATACTGAAGGTGATTTAGCACAATCCCCAAATATGTATTGTGATTCCAGAAAAATTTAGAGATTTACTCTATCATACATTCACAAAATGTAAATGTGTATGTAAGGGTACATGTGTATATGTGTACCCATACACATAGATAGTTAGATCATAAATGATATATAGATACAAGTCAATCTTATTTTATTTCATTTAAAGATGAAACATTCAAATAAATGTAATGTAGTGTAAATATTGCAGGTAGTGTATTCATTTATCTTATCCCTAAGTTAAAAAAATCTTGCCAATAAACTAAATTCAATGTTTTCCCCTTTGATGTGTGTATGTTCAGTATCATGAACTAAGCAAGACTAAATTATAGAAGCAGGGAAGTAAGATTTAGGTTGTTGAATTAATCAAGAAAAGTGTACATGTCTAAACAAAGAGTGCAGGATGTATGGTTAAAAGAGCAGATTTGATTCACTGGTGTGCTGGAACTGCTTTGTTCCACTTTGTAAAAACCAGTTGTTCATGTCTCTTCATATCTCAGTGTTCATTGACTTTACCAGCAATAGCTCAAAATTGGCCAGGGAAATCACCAAATGCCACAGAATCAGGGATCTTTCCCAACCATCCTCCATCCCCATCCGAGACAGTCTGTTGTTAAACATTCACCAGCATACCACTGGATTAATCCTCTCTGTGTGTCTTTTTAGTATGGAATTGGCACTATTGATTTTACTTCTCTCTATATTACATTTCTCAATTGTCAAATGGAAATAGCAACACCTATCTTAAAGCAATGTTGGGGCAACTGAAGTAAGTACTAGTTTTTTTTAAATCACCTGACATTCATTTGATGTTCAAAATGAGTTACTGATATTTGAATTTAAATGGTCTTTGAGCTCAGAGAAAAAAGTCACTGCTTAATCTGAAGACTGTTTAGCATAATATATTTAGAGGAAAAGAGTAAGCAAAAGTTAACTATACTCAATTACAAAAGCTTTGCCGAGCAGGTCTCATGATAGAAAGTTACTCTCCCTACACCAATCTTAGTGCACAGCCAATGAGTTGCAGTCTCTGAAGGAGAGATGCAGTTAAGGATTCAGGCCTCTTTAGCTGGCCATCTGAAGTTTGCATCTCTGGCTCAGGAGCCTTCATTCTTACTTCTCTTTATCTAGGGCCTTCTTGCAAAGCCTTTCCTCAAGTACCTCTGTTGAAGCCTTTTATATTGGGGAAAAACAAAAGATAATTTTCTCCACTTTGACTCCATACTCCAAATTTCTCCACTCCTAACCCTGCCCCCTTGCATTCCTCTTGCTCCAAGCGTCATAAAAGGATAGCAGCCCTTTGATCAATACTACTTCAACACTGAGGTCATCCCAGCATCTGTGCTGATCCACCTCATCCTTGACTAGCATTCCATTCCAAAATGGAA
The DNA here is from genome assembly GCF_040939455.1 of Microcebus murinus. Lineage (NCBI taxonomy): Eukaryota > Metazoa > Chordata > Mammalia > Primates > Cheirogaleidae > Microcebus > Microcebus murinus. The sequence goes on along the minus strand of NC_134111.1, from coordinate 67,896,504 downwards.
CACAAAGGGGTTGGCACTTTTTTCCCTTTTAGCCTCTTGTTTATATTATTGCAATAAGTGATTAAAGGCTTCACTGATATTTTCATTTTGGATAATTATTTTTAATTGGCTACTGTGACAACTGACAGCCCAGCTATCTCCTACTCAACTGAGCTCTTGACAGTTTTCACACATTTGCTGCTATTCAGAAGTGCAATCAATTTTGGTTTGGTGATCTATCCTGCTACCAATTGAATTCATTTATTATTTCTAGTAGTTTTTTATAGATATATATATAGGAAATTCTGTATGTAAACAATAATGTCATCTGTGAATAGATAGTTTTATTCCTTCCTTTCTAATCTCTATTACTATTTTTGTTTCCTGCTTTAGTGCATTGACTAAAACTAATAGTTCTAAGTTGAATAAGAGATAACTGTAGTAAAATGGCCCTTCCTTGCTTTGTTATGGATTTTAGAAAAAATATTTACTCTTTTATTATAAAATATCGGCTGTAGATTTTTAATTAATAATCTTTATAGAGAAGAGCCTTTCCCCAAACCTAATTTGTTGAATTTTAATCTTGAATATATGTTGAATTTTTTCAAATGCTTTTTATGTGTCAATAGATGTAATTATGTTTCCCTTCTTTATTTTATTGATTTAGTGAGTTACATTTATTTATTTTCAAACATTGAACTAGCTTTGCATAACTGAAATGAATTCCACTTGATCATGGTATATACTTTTTATACATTGTTATGCATTTTTGTTTATATAAATGTGTAATTATTTAATTGTTTAATGTATAATTATACATTGTTATACATTTGTTAAGATTTTTAAAGGATTTTTGTGTCTGAATTCATAAGAGATATTGGTCTGTGTTTTTCCTTTTGAGTATTGTTTGTCTAGATTTGGTATAAATGTTATACATTGATGAATTCATTTTATATATCATAAAATAAATTGAAAAATTTTCTCATCCTTTCTATTTTGTGGGAGAGATTATGTAAAGTAATGTAAGTGCTTAGTAGAATCATGGGGGTTTTTTTTGTTATTTTAACAGTTTTCAGTGATAAGTGAAATAAGTATAAGAATGTTCACATTGTCCATTTAATCTTAGTTTGAGATTTGGTAGCTTGCAAATTTCCAGGAATTGGTCCATTTCTTCAAATTGCTAAATTTATGAATGAAAATTGTTGTTGTATTCCTTATATTCCTTTAATTGCTGCAGGATGTGTAGCGATATCACTTGTCTCATTCCTAATATTGGTGATCTATGCTTTTTCTTTTTTTGTATTTGTCAGACTTGATAGAGGTTTATCATTTTTATTGATTTTTTTCCAAAGAATTTTGATGATTTTCACTATTTGTTGTTTTTGTTTTCCTAGTTCCAATGTTATTGATTTCTATTCTTGTCTATGTTATTTCCATCATTCTGCTTACTTTGAATTTATTATGTTCTTTTTCTAAAAGGAAGCATGTAGGACATTTGATTACTAAATTGTACCTTTTCTTCTTTTACAATATAAGAATTATATAATTTGCTTTTCTAGTGCTATCAGTTTTCTTCTCAGTATGGTTTTAGTTGGATTACAAATATTTCAGTATATCACATTGCATTTTCACTCCATTCTATATACATTTTAAAATTTCTTTTGCTATTTTATTCTTAACTTCTGGTTTTTTTCCTACTCCCTTAGGCAGGCGTTCTCAAACTATAGCCCAAGGGCCACATGCAGCCCACCTAGGACATTTATCCAGCCCGCAGGGTGTTATTGCTGCTGCCTGTCATGCTTAGCTGCCGACTAGTCCCGGGCCCACAGTGCGCACTCTCCAATGGTCTGAGGGACAGTGAACTGGCCCCCTGTTTAAAACGTTTGAGGACCCCTGCAAGGGTTTAGAGAGTTTCTTGTTATTTATTTGCTTTATTGTCTTTCTGTTATTGTTTCTAGTTTGATGCTATATGATAATAGAATACATTCTGTATGATTTAAATCCATTAACATTTTTTAAGGCACAGGTTATGTTCTACACTTGTAAATATTAAATAAGTGCTTGATGAAAATGTATGATTTCTGTTTTTAGATGGAGTGTTTTATAGATGTCAACTAGATACTGTTGGTTGATTGAATTTTTCTGTGATCTTGCTTGTATTCCATCTAGCAGTTCTATCAATTGCTAAACATTCTGATTTGAGCTTCCCACCTATAATTTTGAATTTATGTATTTTCCCTTTTTGCTCTATCAATTTTTCTTTGTGTATTGGTGGTCCTTTTGTTTCTTGTATACACAATTAAAATGTTTATGTCTTTTTGGTGTATTGTTTTACCATTATGTAAAGTATCTTTTTGTCTCTAGTCATTGCTTTCTAAAATATATTTTCACTTTTATAAATATAGTCACTTCTGCTTTTTATGGTTAATTTTTTCATAGTATATATACTTTTTATTATTTTAGTTTCACTCTATCCATGCTGTTGAAGTTAAAATGAGTTTCTTCTAAACAGCACATAGTGGTGCTAAATGATACTGCCTGTTGTAATGGGTGGGGTGGATGTTTAGCTCCCCACAATCCTCTGACAAATTGAAAACAATAAAATTGTGGCATAGCCTTGTTTCCTCCAGGTGATGGGTATAAGCTCAACTCCTTTCTCTGTCCTTCTGACCCTAGGGAGTGGAGAGGTGGAGGGATAACTCATACTGCTTTATTGCTATGGGATTTGGGCAGTAACTTAGTTTCCTGCTCTGTCCCACTGGGCTCCTTTGACCTGAGAGAAAGGAATAAATTCAATTGCCATTCCAACTATCCCCTCCTCATTGATGCTAAATGTAGGTGGATGCTCAGTTCTCTCCTGGGCCCCTAGCACCAAGTGGGAAGTCGTAAAGTAGAGTGGTGCCTATCCCTGCCTCATCCTGAGTCATTAAATTGTATTGTTAATGGGTGAAGAGGTTCAATTCTTCACTTGACTCCACTGGCACTATGCTGGCAGGAGGATAAAAGAACTGGCTGCAAGATTAGCTCTGTGTTCAGCTCTACTGATGCTATCTTGTCAAGGGAGTTAGAGTGCTACCTATCTCTGCCAGACAGGAGATGGGAGATTAGTTCCCTGCTTGGTCTTACCAGGGACAGGATGGGAAAAGAGGAGCAAGCCCGTCTGTTTTCATTGGTCATTGGGTTGGGGTAAATGATCCTTTCTCCACTCAGTTTCAGTCAAACAACACAATGGGGAGGAGATTTTTCCAAGGATGTTCTACTATAATAGGATGAGTATTGACAAATTGTCTTTTGTCGTTAGGCTGCCCTTTTGTCAGCTCTTTGACTAATGGGAATAGGTTTTCCTTGGAGTTTTTTTTTTTTTTTTTTTTTTTCTCTCTGTATTTTTTGGCACTTCTCAGAAAATTTTGCAGGACCCTATTGAGTGTATATAGAAGTCAATAGAAAATCCAGGGCATTCACCCTCAAGTCATTCTTCGAACTCCAAGGTCCCTAAGCTGTCCACCATTTCTTCTACTCTTCAGGGTCTTCTTATGCTTCTTTGTCTTGTTATGCCCAGGGCTTTTATCCTTATTTTCAGTTACAAGATTAAGGAACTGGAAGGAATATGGCCACTTCACTTTATCTTAGCTGAATCAGAAGTCCACAAAAAGTTTTGTTAATCCATAAGAATGAATTTACTTTTAATTATTAGTATTAGACATTTAAATTGCAGCTTACATTTTCCCTATACATTGAACCACAAATTATTTTTTTGTGCATGTGGAAGGCATTTGCTACAAATTTGGAGTAAAAAGTACCTACGAAAGTGGCAAACACCTGCATTGTAGATATTAAATAAGAATAGTATAAAATGTCTACAAAGAGATTTTTGGAAAATTGTTAGAAGTATAGTTAAGGTAATTCATTTACTGTTTTATAGTTTGCAATATATTTCATACATTTTACAACTACCCAGCTAAGTAATTATGTTCCCTTTTTATTTTTGATGGCCCCATGTATAACTGACTGTCCAATTTCCTTAGTATCTTATTAGACCTAAAATATCAATGGATATAGTTTAATAAATAAGTTCAGAATCATCTAGAACTTTCATTATGATCATTTGTAATTAGTCTAGAGGTTGCATATTATTAAAAGTATATTATTCCCCATTGGACATCAGTTTTCAATATTAAACTAATATTATTTGAAGAACTGATAAATCTAAAATTCATACTTTTTACAAATACCTTAAAAGTTATCAGTTCTTTCACTATATACTAGAGTAGACCTGGTAATATATTATAAATTAAAAATAAAAATGATACTTTCAATCTTTAATTAAATATCTGGATAACTATGATTTTGTTATATTCACATGATTTCAGAATCATTAAAAATATACTATAGTCATAATATATTAATTTTGGCAAAAATGAATATAATTAAATAAATAAAGTCAGCCTTACTACTGGACAATGAAGTAATTGTTACACACATTTCCTGATGCATATTTCTTTCAAGGAACTGTATACCATCTAGTGATCTAGTGGCAAAATTACAACTTTAAAATTCTGCATTTTTCTGTAAGCATCATCATTATTAGACTATGAGAAGCAACAACAACAACTAAAACCTCCTTAGTTAAGTTTGAACAGAATGTTTTACTTTGGTAAAATAACTTTCTGGAAAAATCCTAAGTATTCAGTTATTCCTATTAATTTGTACTTCAGTAGATAAGGTGAACTCAAAAGGGGGGGAAGAAAATCTCTATGAACTTTGTGACTTTATTATTTATAAGAAACCTGTGTAAATGCTACAATATATGTTAATTTTTATCACCTAGAAATGTATTATTTCATAATTATTATATAATTGTAACAGATATATATATATCCTTAATATGCTTAAATACTCATGGGTTTCAGTTTCATGTAAATGTATGTTGGATAAAATGGATATGTACTCGATATATATTGGGTTTCCAAGGAGGAATAAGTGCAAGAGATCTATTAAACAACATAGTGACTATAGTTAAGAATATATTGTATTCTTGATAAATGCTAAGAGTAGATTTAAAGTATTCTAACTACAAAAATGATAATTTGTGAGGTAATGCATGTTGATTAGCTAAATTTAATCACTCCACAATGTAAATATACTTCAAAACATTAGGTTGTACATTGCAAATGCATTCAACTTTATATGTCAATTTAAATCCAGAAGTAATCATGGCAACAACAAAAATAAATAAATGGGACCTGATCCAATTAATTAAAAAGCTTCTGCAGAGCCAAGAAAACTATCACAAGAGCAAACAGACAACCTACAGAATGGGAGAAAATATTCACATGTTACACATCTGATAAAGGGGTGATAACTATAATCTATATAGAACTCAGGAAAATCAGGAAGGGAAAAATAATACAACCCTATCAAAAAGTGGACAAAGGACATGAACAGATACTTTTCAAAAAAAGACAGACTAATGGCCAACAAACATGAAAAAATGCTCAACATCTCTAATAATCAGAGAAATGTAAATCAAAACCACAATGAGATAGCACTTATCTCCAGTGAGAATGGCCTTTATCAAAAAGTTTCAAAACAACAAATGCTGGCATGGATGCAGAGAGATAGGAATACTCATACACTGCTGGTGAGACTGCAAACTAGTGCAATCTCTGTGGAAAGCAATATGAAGATACCTCAGAGATACAAGTAGATCTACCATTTGATGCAGCAATCCCATTACTTGGCATCTACCCAAAAGAACAAAAGATATTCTATAAAAAAGACATCTGCACTAGAATGTTTATAGCAGCACAATTCACAGTTGCAAAAATGTGGGACCAACCCAAGTGCTCATCAATACATGAGTGGATTAATAAAATGTGATGTGTGTATATATATACACACCAGGGAGTTCTACTCAGCCACAAAAAACAACATTGATATAGCACCTATTATATTATCCTGGATAGAGCTGGAGCCCATTCTACTAAGTATCACAAGAATTTGGCTCATGCCTGTAATTCTAGCACTCTGGGAGGCCGAGGCAGGAGGATCGCTCGAGGTAAGGAGTTCGAAACCAGCCGGAGCAAGACCTCATCTCTACCAAAAATAGAAAGAAATTAATCTACCAACTAAAAATATATATAGAAAAAATTAGCCGGGCATGGTGACGCATGCCTATAGTCCCAGTTACTCAGGAGGCTGAGGCTGTAGGATTACTTGAGCCCAGGAGATTGAGGTTGCTGTGGGCTAGTCTGATGCCATGGCACTCACTCTAGCCTGGGCAACAAAGTGAGACTCTGTCTCAAAAACAAAACAAAACAAAAAAACCCAGCTGCACATGTACTCACCATCAGGTTGGTATTAACTGATCTACACTCAAGTACACATATAGTAATAACATTCATTAGGTGTTGGGCAGATAGGAGGTGGGAGAAGTGTATATACATATCCAATGGGTGTGGTACACACAGTCTGCGAGATGGACACACTTGAAACTCTGACTCAGGTGGGCAAAGGCAATGTTTAGTACATAATCTAAACATTCCTACCCGTAAGATGCTGAAATAACAAAAAAAAAAAATTGAATAAAGAAACAATTAATTGTGAATTAATTAATATCCAATTAATTACGTGAATTAATTGAAATTGTGTGTTTAATCATAATTGTGTTTTCACCTGTCTGACTACCAGACATGTGAAAACACACAATCACGGATAGGATTGCCTTTGTTTCTCCTGACGGAAGCAGCTTACCCAGCCTGTGTTCGTCAGAAGCATTAAAAGGCAAATATACTAGCTGTAGCCACCTGTGGCAAGGGATAAAAGTCAGAGCAAGCAGAGATGGGAAATCCTCTGTTGTTTCCTTCCTCAGTGTTTCATTGTTCTCCCGGTGGAGTTCTTTCACCTCCTTAGTTAAATATATTTCTAGGTACTTTATTTTATTTGTTCTAATTGTGAATGGTATAGAGTCTTTAATTTGGTTCTCAGTTTGACTGTTGTTGGCATATATGAATGCTATGGATTTGTGTACATTGATTTTGTAACTTGAGACTTAGCTGAATTTATTTGTCAATTCCCCTAGGCTCTTGGCAGAATTTTTGGGATTTTCTAGCTATAAGATCATATCATCAGCAAACAGCGGTAGTTTTACCTCTTCTGTCCCATTTTGATGCCTTTGTTTTCCTTCTCTTGGCTGATTGCTCTGACTAGGACTTCCAGCAGTAGTTTGCTGAATAGAATAGTTTTGATAGAGGACAACCTTGTCTGGTTCCAGTTCTAAGTGGGAATGCTTTCAATTTTTCCCCATTCAGTATGATATTGGTTGTGGGTTTGTCATATATTGCTTTTATCATTTTTAGGTAAGTTTCATCTATGCCTATTTTGTTAAGTGATCTTATCATAAAGGGTGCTGAATTTTGTTGAATGATTTTTCTGTGTCTATTGAAAGGATCATATGTCTCTGTTTTTACTTCTGTTTATGTGTCGAATCACATTCATAGGTTTGCTTATGTCGAACCATCCTTGATCTCTGGGATGAAGCCTACTGGTTGTGATAGATTATTTTTTTTGATGAACAACTTAATTCGATTTACTAGGATTTTATTGAGAATTTTTGCATCTGTATTCAAAAGGGTAATTGGTCTGTAGATTTCTTTTTTGTTGAGTCCTTTATTTATTATTTAAAACTTGGAACTCATATTCCAATGAAAATGAACATCAGATCATAAGATTCATATCACATGTATATGTTTCACCATTTTAAACAACAACAAATATCTCTGTTCTATATTTATATCATCTTCTTTAACTTAAATATATATTATCTATCAACATTTGTCAAGATATGTTTAAAGTAATATATATGTGTGGATTTTTTCCATTGGAATGCAGAAGATTTTTAGATTGAAGTAATCACATTTATCTATTTTTGCTTTTGTTGCCTGTGGTTTTTATATTATACCCCAAATAGCTTTGCCCATACCAATGTCATAGAGCTTCCCCCTGTGTTTGCGTCTGACAGTTTTACAGTTTGAGACTGTATGAATCAAACTTTCTAATATGTGTTTTTATCCTTTGCTGTATCACAAGAACATTTCAGTTCTATTTAAAATTTTGATATTATGTGCAATACTGAAATAGCTGAGTAAACAACAGATGATCATAAGTTAGTTGATTTTGCTTATAACAAAATCATGGTAGAAAGAATATTAAGGTTGTTGCAATCTGAAATATATGCTGAGGATAAGAGAAAACTTCTCTAGACAGATTTATGGGTTACATTAGAAAGATTAAAGAGCAACACATAGAGAAAATGTGATATTTTCCAAATGCTTCATGTAAGATAATTAGAAACAGCAAGTTAATCTTTATGATGCTGAATTTACAGGAAAAAATGTGGTACTATTTTGACATAGTAAGACGAGTAAAATACTTACTATAATATGTTCTCAAAAGTGATATGTATATTTAGCATAATTATGTCAACAATGTTTAATCAAATTCAGAGACTTTTGTTTGAATTCTTTGATTGATTACCTCTGGTAAAGCTACAGTCTAGGATGCTAAGTTTATTTTTACTGTGCATGACAGCAAGACATGAGTAAACTTTAGAGTTTAGCTAGAAGTGAAGTGATGATACATTTTAATTAAATCATTTGTATCTACTTAGATGGTATTCTTACAAATATTCCCATAAATTTTAATTAATTCATTTATATCTAATTAGATGGTATTCTTACAAATATTCCTATCAATAACTCAGATCAATTTGTTCAGGTTAAAACATTATGTTAAATTCTTTTGGTCAGAAAACAACCCATTAATTTCACACTATCTAAAAATAATTTCTGATAATAATTCAATTGTCCTTTAGGCAACAGCTTGGTATTCATTCATATTCACGAAATTGACATTTTATGTTCTATTCTTGTTTGTCAGAAGGCAAATGACTTCCTGACTCATATTCTTATAAAAAATGAAATAAAGAACAACTTATAAGGTAAATCAACCAGTATTTTTTAACAAATGAGCCATTCTAACCTGACTCAAAATGTACATCAACTTTGTAGATGGATTATGTATACGAAGCATACCATATAAATAAATAATATGTGTAAATATCATATATATAAATCATACCTAGTCAATATGATTATATATGTTAAAAATAGTTGAAAACTTTAGAAATATTTATAATCTGTTACAGCCATTCAAATTCTAGGAATTCACAATAAAAATAACTGTGATTTACCTTAAAAGGAGGTTTGTGATATTATTCATTGTAATATTGTTTATAATTAGAGTGAATATAAATCATTTTTATTTTCAAAAGTTTATCAGTCTGTACTATAAATTCTATGGTAACCCAAATTGTAAAAAGACTCTCAAAAATGCAAATCACCTTAGTGCCCAAATAGAGACAATGGGTTCCACAAATTTCAATAATTTTTCAGGGGAATACAAAGTAGCTATTAAAACAGGTAAGGAAAATATTAATTATATAGTCTAAATTATTTTGAAATGCACATGTCTACAGAGACAAAGAAAAATCTAGAGAATTTTTTTAAAGTACAAATTATAATTAGTCATACTAGAATTATAAAAATTGGGCCTTTTTTACCTATATGCATTTCTCATTTTTCATAATTTGTTTATTTTTTTAGAAAAAATAATTTTAGAAAAATAGTTTTATAAAAAACTAATATTGTTTATAAAAAGTAGAATACTATTTAGAAAAATTAGTTCTATAAGTTAGTATAATTATTAATAATAGTTACACTTATTAATAGTTTACTCTATGAAAAATAAACTTCGATGAGAGTTAATAGAAAATTATTTGTGCTTCTTCTTGAGTTGTTGACCTCAGTCCTAAATAACTGATGCTAACTTATGTTCATTTCAACTAACACAACATTTATTTATTTAATACTAGTTGTACTCTCTTTACCAAACCAGAAGGGAATAGTGACTTAAAGATGAATGAGCAAGACCTTTGTCTTTAAGCAATTCATGACTGAAGGAAGAATCTGACATCTTATAAATACTTTATAAATGTGGTGCAAATAAGTGATAATTGAAGAGTAAGGGAGATTTATTCAGACATAAGATTTGGAAAAGCATCATGATTGAGACAATATTTAATCTATAACTAGAAGATACGCAGTCTCAAGAATTAGGTAGGACAACCCCATGTGGATAAAATAGCTTTGGTATGAATAGAGAAAAGTTCAAGATAAGTTAAAGAAATTATGTGCGTTTGAAATATAAACTGTGTGCAGGATGTGGGAAGAAGTACATTTGGCAAAGTGGGTTTTGGTGGGACTGCCGAAAATGCTATATTTATTGCGATGATTATATAAAGGAAGATACAGACACTGGCGCTTGGTTAGTAGGTAGTAATATTTGGAGTGCTAATATAATAAAGATTGGTCAGCTTTCCTGCATGTGTTGGAGGAAACTGAAAGCAAGCATGCTACATAGCATGCCATTTCAAATGTTTATGGCGCAAGCATTAATGGTTCCCTAAACTAGAAGAGTGGAAATCAAATGGAAGATGTTTGTTTCAGAGACAATGAATGCATGGATACACTGAGATTTTCTTATAGTTGGGTTCTAGAGATTAAGAGGCGAGAGATATCAAAGCTCACTCCAGCTTGCAAGCTTAAAAAGAATCACAGGAAAAAGAATAATTTAGTATCTGAAATCACAAGAATGAGATTGAATCATAAAGGGAAGGCATTTAGAGGAGATAGTTGAAGACATAAAACTGCATTAAAGAGAATATAGGCTGAGAAATGCTGGAACAAGAAAAAGATAGTCAAGTATTGAAAATAATAGTGAACCAATTTTAGAATCAAAAGCATACGTGACCTATCTCCCTCTACATGATTCTGAAGTTTGTTGCTTTCTATTTCTCTGATTTCAAACTTGATAAACTCCTTCAAGTAAAAATAAACTAGATTCATCATCCTGGTCACTCCAATAATTGAAGATTTCTTTAACAATATTAAATGTAATATTTTCATGTGACGATTACATCTAGCATCATTATTTCTAACAATCTGTGCCAAGTTATACTTATCTTTATGGGAGTGCTTCATTGTGTACTTCAAACACATTTCTATCAGTTTTTGAGTTTCAACAACTAATAGAGAAAAGTACAGCATCCATTCTGACAAAAATAGAATGACTCATTATTCCTGGTTACTAAATCTTCCATGAGTCAGAGTGCTTATAGAAGAATGAGAAAATGGAACATTGTTTGATGCTTGGATTTCCTAATTTCATTATAATTTTCAGTATATGCTGTTGGATCAATAAATTTTTCTGAGAAATTTTTCCAGATTATGTCTCTTAGAAATTTTAAAGTTCTGGTATATTTAAAATAATGTTTTATTCTTTAGATTTCACTAAAATTGTCCCACCAACCTTTAAATTCAAAAAGCTTCTAGGGTTATTTTTTTATTGTTTGTTTGTTTTATATACTTAATACATACTCAATTATCATATTTTATAACTTCATAGACGTGGCCAGAAAAATTGGAATTCTTAAATGTTAATGTCTCAGTCCATTTTGCATTGCTATGAAGGAATATCTGAAGCTGGGTAATTTATAAAGCAAAGAGGTTTTTTTGGGTTTTTTGTGGTTTTTTTGGCTCATGGTTCTGCAGACCATACAAGCACAGCACCAGCATGTGCTCTGGTGAGAGCTTCAGAGGGCTTACAATCAAGGTGGAAGACAAAGGAGCAGCAGGTGTATCATATGGCAAGAGAGGGAGCAAGATGGGGAGGAGGTGGTGCCAGGTCCTTTTAAACAGCCAACTCTTGGGTGAACCTAATAAAGCACGAACTCATTCATTATTGCAGGGAGGGCACAAAGCCATTCATTAGAGACCCATCCTCATGACCCAAATATCTCCCACCAGGCCCCACATTCAACACTGGGGATTAAATTTCAACATGAGATTTGAAGGGGCCAAAGATCCAAACCATATCAGTAAACAACTCAATATGTCTGTAATTTGGCATGCTTATTATATTTTATATATATTTCTTGGACATTTTATAGCATCTCATTATAGTTCTATTTTTAATGGTTAAAAATGCAGGAATGAGAATTCCTTATTTTGCATTTAAATGTCCTTTCATAAATTTAATACATTTTCACAATGGATCCATATGCAAAGAATATAGACTAAGTGACATTTCAGCAATAGGTTTTGTTTGTTTGATTTTGTTTTTTTTCCCAGCACTGGAATGCTCACCAAGGCACCAAGGCCCACCCTGACACCAAGCTGGCCACTGCAGCTCTGGTCATCAGGCCAGTACCCATGGACTTAGACTCTAGGTAGTCCCCTGAAGCCCCAGGCCCCATATCCACCCCAAGTTGTAGACCAGCCCAAAGCCAAGTCAGCACACAAAATTCTAGGCTTCAGGCCTGTCCCCACCCCAGGTTGGTACCCAGGCCTCAGGGGCCAAGCCTTCACTTGTGGACACAGGTTTTAGGCTTGCCCAGTGCTTGGACAGTCTATGCATCCCCACCCTCTGGGCTGGACCCTGATACCCAATGCCTACAGCAGTTTCATGGTCCAGGCCCATCCCAGACAACCCCAATCCAAGACTGATGGCTACAGACTCAGGTTCTGGAATAGCTCCAGTAGCCACAGGAACCATGCTAACCTTCCCAGACCTGGACTCCAGGCCGGCACCTAACTCATACAGCCTCCAAGAAGGTTCTCATGGGCTCAAGATTCAGGCCTTCCCTCATGGGCCCAGTCTCCAGGCAAAACCACATGGCTCCAGACACCAGGCCAGCACACATAGTCCTAGACTTCAGACTTGACCCTGAAGACCCAGGCTCCATGCTTCCCTAGCAACAGCCTAGCTCCAGGCTCTAGACTGGTCCCCATGGTTCTAGCAGACTCTGAGTCCATGCCAAGCCCAAGACCTTGATGCCAAGCTTGCCTTCACAAACTGAGGCTCCAGGACCACTCCTGTAGACCCAGGATATAGGCCAGTACCTGTGGACCCAGCACTGAGGCCCACCCCCATGGACCCAGACTACCTACAACCATAGGAACAGGTTAGCTCCATGGATATGGACATACCAGGCTAGTCCTATGGCCTCAGACTCAAGGCCCATCTTAGTGGTTTTAGCTGGCAGGTCAATATCAGTGCCTAGGCGGCCCTTTCAGACTTAGACTCAATGCGTATCCCAGCACCAGGCCAACCTCTATGGACTCTGGTTTCAGGCAAGCTACCATGGGTACAGGTTTCCAGGCCAGCCTCACATCATGGACTGAGGCTTTTCGTACATCCCAGCGAATGCAAGCTCCACATACAATCATGGTAACCTAGGCACCAGGCTTATCGACCTACTGGCCGAGCCACCAAGCAAGCCTTTGAAGATTCTAGAGAGAGGACTGTCCACATATCATGCCAGACAACCTACTCAGAATCTCTGGACAGGCTAACTGGTAAAGAGCTTTCTCAGACAAAGCCAGTCTACAAAAACTAGAATAAGACTCTACTTCTTCAAATATGCAGACACCAATGCATGGCCTCAAGCATCAAGAACAACTGGGGAAACATGACATTACCAAAGCAACAAAATAAAGAAGTAAGAGATCCTAAATGAATGGAAATTAATAAAATTTCTGATGAAGAATTCAAATTAGTTGCTTTTAAAAAGCTCTAATTATTTGGTCACTTCATGGTCTCCCACATATCATATAGGCTTTGTTTATTTTTGCCTGACTAGGTTATTTCAAAGGACCTATCTTCATGTTCTGAAATTCTTTGTTCTGCTTGATCTGGTCTATTATTGAAGCTTTTGAATGTATTTTATATTTAATTCAATTAATTTTTAAGTTCCAGAATTTCTGTTTGGTTTCTTTCTATGATACCTATCTCTTTGGTAAATTTCTCATTTATATCCTGAATTGTTTTCTGATTTATTTGTATTATTTATCTATAGTCTCTCATATCTCATTGAGCAACTTTAATATCAATATTTTGAATTATTTTTCCAAGGTTTCATAATTTCTTTTGCATTGGAATCCATTGTTGGAGAATTATCATTTTCCTTTGGAAGTGTCATATTTTCTTGCTTTTTCATGTGTCTTGTCTCCTTAAGTTGATATCTGCATATTTGGGGTAACAGTCACTCTTTCCAAATTTTTAAATTTGCTCTTACGTGGGAGACTTTTTCTTAAAGTTGTATCTGTAGTGTTGGTTGGGTGCAGTACTTTGCTTTTGATTCTGGGTATATACAGCAGTGTAGTCTTCACATGATTTCTTTGACTGTAAACAGTGTCAGTGGTGTTTGTGATTCCCTCAGTGGCTTAGGATGTGGTTGTTAGTGGAGGCTGTGGTGAAGTTTTTCTGGGGATGGGGAGGCCAAGTCAACCAATCCTCGGGCTCCAGCAGTGGCAGTAGTATGGTGTATGCTGGCATAAGTGTTAACGGATCCAGGCAGGCCAATTCTTGGACCTCCAGGCAGCTTTCTCAGGTGTTGTTAGTGGCAGCAGTTGGCCAGCAATATGGGTAGGCTCTCAGGCTTCTGGGAAGTGAGTATGGTATTGGCAATGGCAGTATCAGTGGTGAGACAATTGCATGACTCCCAAGTGGTCTGCATTACTGTTAGTGTTGACTGTGATAGTCTGGCAGGGAGTCCCCTGGCCTTCAGGTGGCACATGCAGGCAGTGATGGTAGTGGGAGGTAGGGAGGTGCCATCTCAGGTCCTTAAAAGAAGAGCTCAGGTGCTAACAGTTGGTCTGGGCTGGGCAATCCCCAGGCTCACAGACATCATGCTTGGGCACTGGGTGGGATAGAGCCATGTCAGATGGACCTGGCCTCAGGGCCCACAGTGGTGCATGCAGGTACTGTGGTAGACAGGTGTGCAGTGATAACTAGGCCACCTAGTGAAATGCTCAGGTGGGACGCAGCAGAGACTGGATACGGCCCTGTTACTGGGGAGTACAGGGTTGCTTTCAGTGGCAGCAATCATAAACAGGTAGCTGCGGAGCATATTATATGTTCATACTTTGGCCCTGGCACCTGCAGCCCACAGAGGCAGCTGCTTGGTACACATAAAAATGCATGGTGGCTCTACTGCTGAGGACAGTGGGGTCACTGCCAATGGCTTGCTCTTTGGTTCTGGTGGCAGCAGACAGCTGTGGCAGTGACTGCAGGTGGGATATCACTGGAGATCCAGGGATGTGGAGATGCAGGGACTGTTGGGCCCCAGGGCAGGGTGCAGTGTGGTGGGGGCTGGGCTCTCAAAATGGCACCTCACTGTAGCTGCGTAGGACTCAGAGGGTGTTTGGTACTCAGCGTAAACTCTTTGGAGCAAATGCCCTCACTCAGTCTCCAGGTAGCCTCGTGTGTTAGTCTCAGGAACTGTAAGGGCTGAGGAGCTCTCCCATAGCAAGAGTCCAAGGTAGGAATTTGGACTGCTGGGGTGTCTCACTTATCCTTTCCCTACATTGAGGAGGCTCTTTAGGCTCCCAGCAGATCCTGGCCAACCAGGCTGCACCACTTTCCACTCCTTCCTTGCTTGAAGTGGTTCTTCTGTTTAATTCCAATGTTAATCTCTTAGATGATCTATTTGAAGTGTGATTATCTTCTTTTTAATTTGGGTCTTATTTGTAGAAGAGGCAAGTACCAGATGTCTTTAGTCAGCCATCTTAAGACCCCCTTAAAAAATATGATAGATAAGAAAAATCATGGGGATTATGCTTTATCAGTTGTTTTTATCTATCTAGATGAGATAAAATACTGTCTTTCATTTTTCCTCAAAATTTCTAAATATCTTCATGGCTGAGGTTAGAAAGAGAAACACTTACTGTAACAGTAAGTGAACAATTAAATAGTTACCTTTTTGCTAGTCAACTTGAAAATTCTTCTTGGAAAGCATGTTGTTTGATAAAAACATTATTTAAAAAACAGAGATGTTATTCTTCACATCTGTGAGTCACATCAATGCTATTGGCTCTTCGTCTTATAACCTGTTATATTTATATGCTTTCCTCATCCTGCCTTTTGGCCAATTGGATAATTTTTCCTTACCTTTAAATGATGGGCTTTTTATTCAGCAGATCTTCCCAGCAATAGAGAGGAACTCAAAGGAGCTTGTTACAGACAGGAAGACAACCCAGCTGACAGAGCAGCAACCTAAGTTTGTTCACAGCTAAAATGTATAAATTTAGATAAGGTCTATGTCTGGTTACTTAAACCAGTATTGCTTTCTTGATTGGGTAAATCCTACAATTACTGCACTTTCAAATCTTGATGGCAGCTTTCTAAATAAGGAAAATAAGAAGATTTTAGTTCTGTCACTACTTATAATCTCTTATGTGACTTTGTACAAATTATTGAACATAACCCCAAATCAGAGTTGTTGTTTTTTGTTGTTGTTTTTTTTTAATCTGTAACTGAAATAGTGTGGGCTAACTGATTTAAATTCTAGTTGCAAAGTAATATGATTTTAAATAATGGTTTAAAGGGCTGATTTGTGTACTAATATGAAATGAGTATCTTGATCACTATCAATAGTGTTTGTATAGTCCCACATTAAGGAATAACTATTTAAAAGATGATTCTTAAACCTCAATAAAAGATATATAAGTTTTCATAGGGAATGTACAAGTTCAATATATATGAAACTATAATCCATATTCATAATTTTTAGAACGTTTTGAGTATAAACTAACTCCATGTAAGTGAGAAACAGACAATAAATTTTTGACCTAAATGTGTATTCATAGGTATGTGTATATATATTCATGTAATATAATTGTTTTTCTGCAGGGCTGTTTATTTTTTGGTCAATTTTTCCCTTTAATTTTTCTTCCAAAATCAGATCTCAGCCAGCCAGCTCCATCTCAACTACACTATCAACTAGCATTGAGAGTAAAGAAACAAAAAATAGTAAATAACTCTTCCCCAAAGAATGCTTTGCTAAGATTAGTAAGAAAAACCCTCAGGACTTTGTTATGATACCAAAAGATCATGAATCTGGTTTCTGTTTACTAGTCTGGTTGTTTTCATCTTACGAAAGTCTCTGATGTGTTAAAAGATGAAGTGGAATGTTTTAAAAAAAGGAGCTGGAATAGGGAACAGCTGAGATAGTTGTGATAATCACATTCAAGCCTTGGATCCAGTTTTGCTTGAAAACAATAGTATCAAACCCTAATCTCCCACAGTATTTTAAAAATAAATCAGTTTTTAAATTATATTCATTATTTTTAACATAAGTTTACTTGAATTAGATTTCCAGGAATTGTAGGAACCATAATTTTCCAGAGTATTTATGTTTGAATGTATACCAGGTGGAAACCTTGTTTAAAAGTGAGATTTGTCATTTTCAATCTTTTAATCCATAAAATGGTTGAACAATTGACTATTAGGACAGCAATCTTAAAATATTAGGTTAAATAGCTAAGGACTCACTCTATGTAGAAGGAGCAGTATATATGTATATAGAGATTATTCCCAGTAGCTCAGAGTGAAAAAAGAAGCAATCTTTATGCTATCTCACACCTTTAACAAATCTAAATTACATTTTAAAAATGAAAAAACAAGTAAGTATTGATATGGGTAAATTTTTCTGTTCTACATGAGTCCATACAAATCACAACACTGTTGTGCTAATTAAAAAAAAAAATGTTTTCCTAGCTACCTTAATCACATATTCTTTCAGAAAAGAGAGGAATACCACTATATAGTAGTTTAGGATCACACTTCACATTGATTATAAATTATTTCTTGATTATACCATACATAAGAACAAAACAATGCCTTAATGAAATTATACCATATTGAATTTGAAAAGGCAGCTTAAGTTGTTTACTGAGTGCTCTCCAAGGTTGATAGTACCATATATCTAAGTATGTTACAAAAGCAGCAAACACATTAATTGATATGGTAAGTGAATACACTCTCAAAGAAACAGAGAGAGTACAGCATGTTAATATTAAAGAATATTTATTCTAGTCTGCATCTGTGACTGGTTTCTTGAATAGTCTATGCCTTAATTCAATAAATAATATATTTAGATGCCATAAAAATGTCTGTTTTTCTTCATTTACCCCTCTGAGTGCCTATGAAATAGAATGTTAATTATGATTGTGTTATTATTCAGTTTTAAAACTGATGAATAACATTATCTAGTATTTAAAACTTATAGTTTAGCTCAATAACCCATTTTAAATATAATTCAATATATGAGGAATTATGACGAGAATTCATGGATTATATTTAAGAAAGTAAATTACACATACCACAGGTTAAGAAAGTAATTTATCATTAAATTAGAATAGCTTAAAATTAAATAAGAGGAATGAATAAATGGAGTTAATTTTCTGATAAATTTAAAATAAAAAATTAAGATGATAGGTGATAGAGGATCACATTATTCATAGAAAATTGCTAAAAATAATATAGTCTATATGACAAGGAACATGTAGTTTAAATATAGCAATTCTAAGAAATGAAAAATTGTATTATTAAAATGACAGAAACTGTTATATTATTATTATTGTATTGTTATTGTTGACGTATTAAGGTTCCAATTACTCCACGTCCTTTTCAACATAATTTCTTATTTTCTGGTTTTTATTTTTATTTTTTAATTATAGCCACCCTAGTGGGTGTGACATGGTATCTCACTGTGGTATACATTGCATTTCCTTAATTACTAATGATGTTCAGCATTTTCACATGCTTGTTAGTCATCTGCAAATCTTCACAGAGAAATCCAATGTTGTTGGCCTATTTATTGATTAGTGTTTTTCTTTTTGTTGTCGAGTTGTAAGAGTTCTTTATATATTCTAGATTCTAGACCCTGATCAGCCATATTAGCTTATGGATTAGATTTGAGGAAAAAAAAAAACCTAACTAAAACAAGTTTATTTCTATTATTTCAGTTTTTACTCTCATCTCCTATATATGTTTATTTTCTTAACCTTTTAGTTCTAATATACTTTAGAATATAATATATTTTGAAGAATCATTTTCCTGCCTGTTTCTATTATTTGCTTTTTCCTCTTGGTCCATGAACATGATAAACAATAATAATATTTAACAGATAGCAGGTATCATTTGAGAGAATAGCAATTTTCCTTTCCATGAGTAGCTTATAGATATCAGTTTACACCTTTATTAAGCAACCATCAGAACAGTTTTTTTGTTTACATAGCTATGTAACATAGCTATGTTTTAAGCCAATACATTTTAATATAATTTTAATTCAATTGAATATTTCTTGATGTTCAACGAGCCATACGGTCATTAGTGATATAGTAAGGAAAGAGACCCACATAGTATTTGCCCTCATGGGGCTTACAAATGGATAAAATCATTATATTACCAATACTCAGAGGTGTGATGAATATGAGGAAGTGAAAAAATACCATAAAAATACCATAAAAAGTTTATCTTGTGGTAGGGGTCCCTGGCCTCTGTGAAACAATAAGAAATTCTGTGTGAACTCTGTACCGAAGACAAAAGGTGTAATGCTTTAAAAGTTGCGAGGGGATCTAGATTGTAGCACTACGAACTTGCTTTATGACTTCTGTAACTTCATTACTTTCAAAGAGCAGGACTGAACCAAAAAGATAAGAACTCAAAGCCTACATGCATGCCTGCTCAGGATCCTGCCCCTGCTAGGAATAGAGATAATACATTGTAACTGTGCCCCTCACCCTTCCTAAAAATGCATAAAAGGCTGGTAAACTCTTTGTTCAGGGCTCAGAATTTAGACCCTGTCCTCTGAGCCTCACCAGTGAATAAATGCTCATCTTTTCCCTCACCTGTTCTTCTGGGTCAGTCATATGGAGGCTTCCCCTTTTCATCCTGCAACAATCTAGTCAAAGGTGTCAAACATTTCCTTATGGAAGCAAAACGTAAACTGAGATTTAATAGTTAATGAGGCAATTGGATACTAAAGTAATTCTAGAGAAAAATATCAAGAGACTTGATGAGTGGTGCATAAAGAGCTTAAGGGGCCATAATATCATAACATGTCAATAGCAGCAAAGAATAACAGAAGAATAGCCCACAACAATAATCCTAGTTCTCTGGGACTGTTGATTTTTTCTCTTTTCCATTTTCTCAACATCTCGCTTGAGATGAACACACAAACCAACACATGCACATACATACACATACACACACACACACACACACAATTAAAATAAATTTTAATTTCTTCCCATCAACAATGCACTATTTATTTTCTGATTTGCATAAGGCTGTAATTAATGTGAAAGATAACTGGCTGCCTTGAACTATGATATAGCCTATGGGAAATGTATCAAAATGGGGAAATAATTCATCCTGGGCAAAAGAAAAGAGATAAGAAAATTCAGTTAGGGAAAAAATGTTTCTGCTGTACATACTCCATGAAAATAATCATGTTCTATTTGTATGCTTTGTCTCTATGGTACTCCGAGTTCCTACTGGTAGTTCAAGAGTAAGTCTTCTACAGAGCACAATTCATTTTCTAGCTCTTTTTTCAAAATGCAGTCCATATTTAAGAGTTATGAAAATTGCAGAAACTAGTTTAATATTATATGTTATATACTTTATCTCCTCTCCCTGATACCCTTCCTGGCCAATGTTAACTGTCATTCTAATCTCTGTCTTTAATATTTAGCTCCTACATATGAGTGAAAACATGAGAGATTTATCTTTCTGTGCTTGGCTTATTTCATTTAACATAATGTTCTCCTGTTCCATCCATGTTGTTACAAATAGCAGGATTTCATTCTTTCTGTGGCTATATAATTTTCCATTGTATATATGTACCACAAGTTCTTTATCCGTTCATCCACTGATGTACATTTAGGTTGATTCCACATCTTGGTTATTCTGAATAGGGCTACAATTATCATGAGAGTGCAGATATCTTTTCAATATAATGAATTTTCCTCCTTTGGATATATACTCAGCAATGGAATTGATGAGTATGATGCTAGTTCTATTTTCAGGTTTTTGAGGAACACATTGTTTTCCGTAGTGATTGCACAAATTTACATTCCAATCAACAGTATATGAGGGTTCTTCTTTCTCCACATCCTAACCAGCATTTGTTATTGCATGTCTTTTTGATTAAAAAAAAAACATTTTAACAGGGGTGAGATGATATCTCATTATAGTTGTGATTTGCTCTTCTCTGATGGCTAATAATGTTGAGCAAATTTTCATATACTTTTTGGCCTTTTGTATGTCTTCTTGTGAGAAAATGTCTATTCAGATGCTTTGCCCATTTTTAATCTAATTCTTTGATTTTTTTCTTATTCAGTTGTTTGAGGTCCTTATATATTCTACTTATTAGTTCCTGGTCAGATGAGTAGTTTGCAAGTAATTTCTCCCATTCTGTGGGTTCTCTCTTCACTATTCTTTTGGCAAAGATTTTTTAAATTTTAAAAAAGAAAATATTTTCACACAGAGAGGATTCAACTGATCTGCTTTGAGGAAACAGTAAAGAAAGTAGAAGGTGCCCAAAAAACCAAACCAAACCAAAACAAAACAAAACAAAAAACCCTTCATAAAGATAGATGTATCCTCCGTAAAAAATCTGGACTAAACTATAGAATCATTCATGGCTATTCAATATTTAGAACATAAGGTGATATACCGAATTATAAAAAAAAAAAAAAAGAATTGTGATACTGCCATTGCGTTACTGGCCTGGCTGGCTGGCTACTGCAAGAACACTGGCCGCCACTGCTGGAAGCTGCAGTGTGGCTGGTACTGCCCACCCTCTGCAGACCTCAAGGCCTTCAAAGCTCTTCCATGGTCCTGCTCAGTTTTGTGGCACATTCCTCCACAAACTTGCTCAAACTTTCCAGATCTCTGTGTCTCTTGTTGATTGTTTCCTTTGCTATGTGAAAGCTTTTTAGCTTTTTGTGATCCCATTTGTCCAATTTTGCTTCTGTTGCTTGTTCTCTGAAATGTTAGATGAAGTTGTATTTTGAACATTGAGGACGGAGTTGTGTATGCTTATGAGGGTCCCAAACATGCATCAAAATTAGGCCTCCCATTCATGAATCAAGATATATCTGGGTAATTGAACTTTTCTGTGGCTTTTTCTTCCTTTGAAAGTACAATATTAGTAAGAGTTAAGTATTCAGAGTCTGATACATCCCTATGTATGCATCTTGTAATCATCTTCCACATTTATATTACCACAGATTGGAGGAAATTAGATTTTGAAATAAGTTAAAATTACTGCCATATTAAAGTAGTACAGAAAACATAAAAGGTCCTGTAGAGGAATGTATGAGACAAAAGGAATGGAAATGAATCTCATCTCTACCTTGCCATGTTGGGAGAAGGTGAGCTCAAAATAATTATTTATATTTTGTATGTTACATATAAATACTGTATATGCACATATATAATATAGATACACATCATATTACATATATATATAAATATGTCTGTTAAAAATGCATATGAATTTTTACCCCTTCTATTCTTCAATTTTCTGCTCTCAAAACATTCACTTTATATTGTATACTTCACTAATCAAGATAGTAGTGGCTGTATATTAGCAGCCCACATTTCAAATCCTAGTGCTGATATTCTGTCAAATTCCTGATAAATCTCACTCTAGATCTCATTGACACAATGGGCCTTAAATCCTAACCTTGTCTTAGAGACCTGAAGTATAGCCTTAAACTGTTGGTTAGCACTATTTATAGGCTTCCTGTAATATATATAAATGTATTTTAATTTAGTTCAAGTAAATCATTAATAAAGAGGTCAAGTATTTCTAAAATCCCTATCATACATGAATCTGTGTAGACTAATAGAATGTCTTTTGAGTGGTGAAGATTCTGCAGTGGTAAATGTGTTAAATAGAAGGATCCATGGGGTTATAATTTCTATAAACCGAAAGAAATAAGAAAGCATACATACAGGAAGAAAGTACATATTTCTATTAAGAATAGCAGCAGCATATGATTTGAACTACTTTACAGCCATTTTGCCATGTGTTCTTTGTGAAAAGCAGAATAATTCAAGAAACATATTAAGGGGAAAAGTAGGTCTGAGAGAAAATGGTGAAATAAGAAAAGAAATTAACCCAGCATAGTCAATATATGCTGTGTTCTCTATCAGCAAGAGCATAAAATAAGTAGCACTTAAAAAGTAATTTACTTCCTTAAAAATTTCTGCAGTTTTGCATGACAGGAAATTGTAGAATATGCTGCAATAAAGTGTACATCATAATGTTTATAACTCTTTAGGGTAAAATATAAAAATACTTTATTCCCAGCAATCTAAAAGTGACCGCATTCCATAAGTGTTATATGCAATCCAATGTTTGTAAATGAATAATAATTCTTAAATAATGTACTCCAATATTCATGTATACAATAAACTTGCATCCCCATTGGATGGTATTTATTACTCAACTAAGATAACTGAGTTAAAAATACTTTCTATATGAATTAAGCAAAGGTTGTAAGTTTCATAGGATGAATTTTTTAAAAATCATATTTGAGAAATTCTATACATCTCTTTTACAATAATAATAATACAGTCGTCAATCTCATAGTAGTTCTAATTTTTGATATCTTTTCTCCTTAAACATTTTTCTACAAAGATTACCCTATATAACTTTATAGCAAAATCAAAATTTGTAGTATACCCCAAATGCAAATACAGTTTAAAGAATCTTCCAATAAAACTATTGACGAAGTGTAAATGCATAACATACTCTTAATAGCTTTCATGTAAGTAAAGCATTATCTACTGAGAATACCAAATACTGGAAAGAAATGAGATCTGTAATATTGTATTTATTGCCTAAAATGTTAGCGGAGAATTGAACTGCTACATCCACAAATTTCTATTCCTCCATCATCCGGTACATTTTAGAATTTCTTTAGTGCTCGAGAGGCATTAACTAATCATTACACTCAATAACTAAAGTTTTTATCCCTTTTTATACAACTCAAAGAAAGAGGGTAAGTGGTTTTCCCAAGCCAGCACCATAAGTCAGCATAAGGCCACGTTGCAAACATATTATGTCTTTGATATGATTTAGTCAACCAGACTTATGTTTTCCAAAATGATATACACAAGGGAGTTACTGATGGAGGCCAAAGGGAAGAGCCAGGCAGCAGATGTGGGAAAAAGTCCAAAGACACATTTGACCTGCTCATTAGAAATGATTCATCACTTCTCAATAGCATTTCATCATGCCTCTGCTCTATGAACAATAAAAATAGTTAGAAATTGGGAATGTAGGCACAAGAGCTTATCTAGAGATGAAAAATTAGTTTAATGAACATGGTAGAAAGAAACTGTATATTCACTGACAGGAACACATAATATTCTCCTTAGACACTGGATGAAGCCACTTGTAATCATCTAGGCTATGTAGGACCCAAGTCATCCTATTGTATAATCCTAATTTTCTGATCTTCTACTTACCTTCACATTATAATTCCTGATAATTTCCTAGAGACTCTCAAAGATAAATGATATATTTTGGGTACATTATTTTGGATCTACTGCAATATTTGCCTATAGTCACTCCTAATTCATGTCTACCAGTTCTAGGAACAGTTGCAGTGTGCAGGAGTAGTTTTGCCAAAAGGAAACAACTTGTAGGAAACAATTTCTGTCCACCTTTTCCTTTTGTGTTAAGATTAATCAGACACGACATGCATAGCAAGTGTAAAATTAATTTTCTAACATTTTGTCTATGTCTTAGGTTGTGCATTAATGCATGCCAGTTAATGGCTGAGAATACTTGCTCTGAAATCACCCTACTAGCATAAAATTGTGGTTCCATCATTTATTGCTTTGGTAAAATAAATTAAATCCACTTGGTTCCCCATTATTCATTTGAAAACTGTGCTAATAAAAAGCACATGTATATATATGTTTATCTTGTGCAGATTAAATAAGATTTCATATATAAATTGTTTAGATTACTGTTTAGCATATAACAAGTTCTCAATGAATAATTGTCAATATTGTAATTAGTAGTACAATTTCAATAAATTTAATCTTCTTAAGTTAGTATTTTACCTATTCCTTCTAGTTGAAATTTTGGTACATTTTTACAAATCAACAAAATTTCATGCCCAGGTAAAGTCCCAGATAGGAAAATGAAAAAAACACTTTCTAGTTTTGCTTTTAATTTACTATTTTGCCATAAATAAGCCATTTAACTTCTTTAGTTTATCCTTCTAACAATATGTGAAATTAAAATGTGTTTTCATAAGTCCTTCCAGGTCTAAAATTCCATGAGTTAAAAGCGTAATTTTGGGTTAGAACTGACCAGAGGTTTGACTATATCCAGCTTAATTTTCTGTTTTGAAATAATTTGCATACCAGCTACTTAATTTGCATCATTAAAATGTCACTTTGATTTTTTAATCTTTATACTGTTTAAGTATAGTATGAATCTACTTTTAAAACATTAGATATTCTATACATGTTCTTGTCTCACCTTGTACCTAAAGACACATTGAAGTCTATACTCTTTGGTTAATGATGCCTTCTCCCAATATATTTGGAGCCCAACTTCTAAATTGTGTTCAAAACACATTTCAGTAGTGGCATAAAATAATAATTTTTCTTGGGACTTTTTTTTCCTTTGGAGAAATTCCAAGACATAACTGGCAAATAATGCAGTTTATCAGGCATATAGGTTGTCTAATTAAAAATAATGTATGCTGACAAAAAGAAGTGCCTTTTATGCGTGTGTGCATTCATATGCATGTATGTAGCCTATATCTGACTCTAAAAGCAATCCTAAAAGATTATTCAGAAAAAAAAATAGAGAACAACATAATTAATGTCAATGATAACAATGATTTAGCTCTAAAAATTTGCAATGTTAAAAAGTAAGCCCTCTTTCTCACCAACTACCTGAATGAGGAAACAAACTTCATTCCTTTTTGTTAGCCCCACTGTTGTGCATAAATAAGTGAATATGTGATAATAAATTAGTTTTACATTATCTATTGAGGAAAATCTCTTTCCACATGGATTAAACTAAAATTATTAGTAAATATATGTGATCAATTTCTTGAAACAACCATATATATAATATATATTTATGTATATCTACATAATATATATAGCTATGCATCACATAATGAAGGAAATATGTTATGAGAAATGTATCCTTAGGTGATTTTGTCCTGTGCACATCATATAGTGTACTTACAGAAACTTAGATGGGATAGACTACTACACACCTAGGGATATGGTACAGCTTATTGCTCCTGTTGCAAACCTGTACTGCATGTTACTGTACTAAATATTGTAGACCCTTATAACACAATGGTAAGTATATGAGTATCTAAACATATCTCAACATAGAAAAGGTACAGTAAAAATACAGTATTATAATTTTATGGGATCACCATCATATATGTGTTTTGTTGTTGACCAAAATGAGACATTTCTTCATAGATCTTTCATGCTCCTGCACATCTTACTCGATGTGCCTAGAATGCAAGGCCCAGAGAAGTCTACCTGGTACATTTCTCATTTCTGGATTTCCAGTGAGCAACCTTAAGGAATAACATCTCCCTCTGGGCCAAATGGCAAGCTTGTTTCCTGCTTGCTATAAGAGTGACGAATTCCCAAAGCTCTGTACCCCTCAGCTGCAATACAAACTCAGTGCAGATGCAGTGTTTATGGACCCATATTGATGTCAGACCCATCCTTCTGGGACTGACACAAACATGCTGATTTACCTGTTGCTTTCCATACTGTGAAAATTTACTATTTTTTCTCTGAAAATTAGGAGGTTTTTTTCCTTCTCTCAACATCTATGATACTAATAAGCTAACATGTTAATTTATAAAAAGCTAAAATCTAATCTCAGGGCTGGAAAACCAGATTTTTTGTGACTTTTTTTCTGCAAGACTTCAGAAGTAATATTTTGCAATTGACTTTTTTTTTTTTTTTTTTTTGTTTGGAAAGGGAAACTATATTTTATTTTAACAAAACCCAAAAGAACGGTGATTTTCTCTAAAAAGCCGTTTCCTCTAAACAGAAAAAGGCACAGCAAACTAAAAAAATCTCCTGTGAAGATTATAACATTCAGATCAACTGGGTTCTCCGTGCAAAGTGGTTTGGCAACTTGATCACTCTCAAAGAGCAAAACAGAGGTAACAATAGAACAGAAAGAAGGAACCTAGCTTGAAATATCAGTTTACCAAAATTACATTAAGGCAATGATCATAATTATTTAGATGGACAGAAGTTACATTATTTGTAGAATATGAGTATGGAAAAACATGTTTCAAGTTCATTTAGTCCAATCTTCTTCATCCAGATAAGGAAACCAAAGCCCAGAAATTAGGTAACTTACCTCGGGTGAGAGTTAAGTTCAATGAATGTTTTTGCCTCTGTTTTTATCCATATAAACACTGCTGTCCATATAAACAATAGAACTTCATTGAGAAAAAGGAGTGTATGCTCTACAACCAAGAGATACAGAAACAAACCTCTTGGTTTACCTTCCAGTTTCTGGGTAAAAAATTTGTGTGAATGCAGTAATGTAGAACAGGAAAGACAGCAATATGTTGGTTTTCCACATTCCATTAATGTCCACGTTAAATATGGTGTCAAACCCACACAACGGAGCAAAGTAAGCAGACATGGCTTGTGGGCTTAACGAGCATTTGTTTTTGACGGTGTCGGTCGGGAACATGGGCGACGCAGAGCCAGTTCCTGGCTTTTCCAGAACCACAGGGAGAAGAGAAGGTCGTGGGAAAATGTGTGATGTTAGGGCTATTTAAGGCTATTCAGAAATTTGGCGTGTTCTTCTCCTCTTGGTAACAAAGTTTCTCCTCCTATCTTTGGTCCAGTCTTTTCCTTTAGCATCCCGTCCCGCTCCCATTTGTAGAGGCCACAGTTACTGCAGTGCTTGTTGGGGAGTCTGTCCAGGGAGATGCTTCTGTTCGCGCAGGGACACTTGAAAAACCTCTTCACGCCGTCCTGCCAGTGTAAGTCGTGCTGCTCGCTGACGCAGGTCTCCAGAGGCTTGAGATGGGTGTAGGCACACGTCTTGCATGTCACGACCCGACACTTCACTTCTCTGATGCTTCTCATCTTTTCTTCCATTTGTTCTTTTTTCACCAGTGGCTGAAAATAGCGTTCCTGCAGCTCAGCCTCGGCCTCTTTTAGGATGCCTGTGTGCTTGGATTTTGCTTTTAGAATTTTCTGAAATTCCTCAGATTCCAGGTAGGCAAGCTGCTCTCTCCTTTTTTTCCTGGCAGGCTCCAGTTCATCCTCAGCTTGGGGAGAAAACGCGGTGTTCTTTTCAACACGCTCCTTCACTTGCAGGACGTCTGGGGAGTCCTTTTGCTTCTTTTTAATATTATTCGGGTTTGTTTTTGTAAGAATCTGGCCTTTTGCCCTTAATTTGGTGATAGCAGCTAACTTTTTGGCTTCGGCTAAAGCACTCAGTTTTGGTCTTGTTGGTGGTGACTCATCGAAAAAGAGAACATCATCCCCTTCTGAGATGCCACGCCCAAGCCTGGGCGTCCACGTGGCTGGGCTTCCTTCCAGCCTGGGGAACTCAGCCCCTGTCCGAGGAGACTGAGCAGGTGGATGTCGAGATGAGGATGGCACAGCCGGGCTCTTGGCTTCACTGGAACTTTGGAGAAACCGTCTCTGGGCATCTTCCAATTTCCTTTTCCTCATCTCCAACATTTGCTGCTTCTGCTGCTTCAAGAGGGCTGATGCCGAGATGGACTGGATGGCAGCTTTCGGGGTTCCTCTGATCCCTGAAACCGAGGCTTTGGCTAAATGTTGTTTCAAGTTTCTGGCTCCAAACGTTGGCAGCTCCATCAGTTCCTTGAACTCCTCTGAGCAAGACAAGCTCTTCTGGGGTATTCCCAGTTTTTGTTTTGTTTCCTGAATGACCAAGTCTGCACCCTTGACAACCAGATTGGTCAGCGTGGTTTGAATCTTCTTCTTAGGAGCAGCAGCCGCTGCAATTGAGGCTGCATAAGATGAAGAAGAGACTCCTCCGTAGTAAAAACCGTCCTGACACAGCCGTTCTTTTAGGCTGGCGCCTTTGCGGGCGAACTTCTTTGGAATTCGTCCTCCGGAGAAGGTGGACTGCAGGTCGGCTCGCCTGGCGCTGAGCTTCCTGTACTGGGCCTGGACGTGATACTGACAGTACTCGCAGTCGCGCAAGTTAACAATCTGTGTGCACGGTTCTCCATTCTTCTTCTTAGCTTTACAGGTTCCCAGGTCAAGAGCTTCACCCATAATTAAGACCTTCTGGGGATGATCAATAGATAAGCACACCTCCTCTGAGCCATCCTTGGGCTTCATGGGGTTAGCATTGAGCAACCCGATGACAGTGCCTTGTTCTGTCTTCCAGAGCTCTTTGTGAACTTCTCCAAACAAGAACAAGGACACATGCTGTGTCAGGTCACGAAGATCATTCAGTCGCCAGATGCTGAATGTTTTCCCACTGTTCATACTCTGTGGAGTAACTTTCTTCACTATAACCCCAAATGTCACCCAGTCGATTTCTTCTAGTTTCTCACGTGGCATCTTTTCCTTGACCTGAGACAGTCGGATCAGTTTTCGGCCAGTCATTTTCTTGTTCATTTCTGTAGAGGATACTCGAGGCCGCCTGAGCCGCAGGCCGGAGAAGGCTTCCACAGACACCGTCTGAGACGTCTCCCCAGAGCTCCCCTGGGCCCCTGCATTCTTATCTCGAGTCACTCCACTAGGTTTGTTCCCAGGAATAGTTTGCAGTGGTTGGGAGGGTACACTTGTCATCCTCGAAGATGAACTTGTGGGGTCTGTAGGTGAAGCTTTTGGCATCCGAGCCACCCGCTTGGTTCTTGGTTGAACAGGGACATCAAGCTCTGCAGAAAAGCATGCTGATTCCTGAATTCTTTGAACTTTCTTTTCCTTAAGGGGAGGCCGTGGAGACTTATCAAGGGGGTTACACGGAAGGGCTGGACTTGCAGCCTGTTTAATTGTTGCTACTTTGAGCTGTTCTTGCAAGGACTTCATTTGCTCTTGCAACTTCCTTAATTCATCTTGTAACTCCTGATTTGTTTTCTCTTGTCGGGGGGCAGGAGCGAGTGGCAATGCAGGAGCTTCGTCATCTGTTAAGTCCCCGGTATCTCCAAAGAGAGTGGCCAGATTTTTCTTCTGGTCGTCAGCCTTCTCCACGTCTCCGTCATCAGCCTCTTCTGTGTAGGACTCGCCGTCACCGTCAGCATCAAAAAGCTCATCAAAGGTGTCAGGTTCGCCATCTTCCTGGCTCAAGGAGTTACTCTCTTCTGAATTAGAACCCAAGGCCGATTCGTTCTCCTCCAGCAGTGCGGTCAGCAAAGACAGATCATCTTTCTCCCCATCCATGCTGTTAAGAGGACACTTGTGACAGGAAACTTCAAAGGAGGCTCTGGTGCCCAGGAGATAAGTAATGTTAAAAATCTTGGCCACGCTGGCCCCTCTTCCCGGTCTACAGTGAGACCCGCCAAAATTCCAACTGCAATTGACTTTTATTATCCATGATATGCCTCCATGTTTAATTAAGCTTATGGCTCTATCTTATTAGACTTATTTAAAAAACAAAATACTAGAAAGTCATACACACTTATTAACAACTATTATATAGCTTTAGAGTGAAATATTTGATTTTGTAATTTTTCTAAATTGGTGTCTGCCTTTTGATGATGATTTGGAGACCATCAATGCAGGGAAGAAACACATTTTATGATAAAGGCATTCTCCACATGATGCCTAATAATGAAGATGTAAATATCACTTTGTTAATTTTAGCCTCAGGCTGTATCTATATGATGATAAATTATCTAGTCTCTTTAATAAAATAAATTAATTAATCAGTCTGACATCTTGCTTTATTGATCAGGCAATAAAAGTTTTAAAACTACATAGGTACCAATACAACTCATCTTTAAAGATGAGTTCAAGAAATATGAGGACTTAAAGACAATTAAATATTTCTAAAATATGCAAATTTGCATCTTCCGGAGTAGTTTAAAACATACTTAAAGTTTCAGAAATTGGGTTTATTTGTGTCTTTTTCATGATGAATACTAAAGAGTAACTTAAAATTTTACCAATACCAATTTCATATAAGGCTAATCTCATTAGTATGTAAGATGTGAAGTCTATATTATCTTTTATGTGAATATTCAGGAAGAAATCAAGGGAGGAAAATCAAGCAAGCAAACTACCTATGACAATTTTTTCTCTTTTTAAGAGGCATTCATAAACAACTTCTATTATAATCAATCTTAAAGCATTTAAGCATTAAAACGCAGTCCTCACTTTAGGGATAAAGTGCCAGAAAAGTAAGGAAGTGACAGAACTCAAAAACCCATAACAAAATATTTTTAAAATTCCAGTTTTAGAAGTAATCCTTTCTATCACCATGTTTCAAAACTATGCTGCCCATATTTCTCTGTGAATTATAATTAAATTTACACATATGTATGAAACTAAATGTTCACTCCTTAGATATCTATGTTCTGAGTAATAAAATATATCATTCCCTGATACATATACTCTACTATGGCAGATGGTTTGCAAATATAAGTATAGCATGCTACATGGCAGTTCTGCTCTTTCATGTGATCATATGGGATGTACATTCTAAGGGCACCTGTTTGAATATAGTTTTGTGAACCATAATTGGGCATTGAACTGATTTCCATTGCTGTAGAAATGTTGTCTAATGGTAAAATTTTCAGTAAAAGACCTATGTTTTTTGCAAAGGCTTTTGCTGTTTTATTTTATTATAGTTACCCACATAAAATATATAATAAAGTGGTATATATGTGTGTGTGTGTGTGTGCACGTGTGTGTGTGTTATGGTTAAGTTAAAGTCACAAAATTATAAATTAGCATTATTTAGTTAAGAAACTATCTTCAAGGACACTCTATCAAAAACTCAAATGTGTGCAAGAAAAGTTTAGGTAAATACATAAATGACTTTATAGAAATCACCACTAGTGAGAAATATGCCAAAACCTACATTGTCTTTGATGAGTCTGAAAAAATATGGGGAAAAACATGATTAATGTCAATGATAAAAGACATTTAGCTGAAAAATTTTGCAATGTTAAAAAAGTAAGCTCATTCTTTCTTTCTAACTACTTGACTAAGGAAAGAAATCTCATCCCTTCTTGTTATAGTAGAGCATAATGTGAACCCAATTAGGCTTCAGATGGGCCAAGAATATGTGTAAGGATACACATACAGAAGACTCTGAAAACCTGATAATGATGATAATAATAAGACTTAATATAAAGTCTTTTGACATTTTAAACCTTTATCTCAAAATGTAAAGCACTTTATACATTTTTTTATGGTTTTGTAAAGAAGGAGTATAGGGAAAACTAAACAAACATTTGTTTTCTGTTAAAGTATATACTGCTAAACTTTGACAATATAAATTATTAATTAATTAAACTAATAATTCTTAATCCTGGTCACAAGGTTAACTAAAAAAAATTTCATATGAACACAGCAGTTCCTCATTGATAATGGATTATTTTACAGTGTACTTTTAAATTAGTTGTCATTGTTTATTTGTTTGTTCACTTTTTTACCCTGAAAAGAGGAGGAGGAATACCTGAAAACATCCTTATATATGAATCTCTTTCCAGTACTCATGCACTCAGGACCCTAACATCTGTGATTGAACTCCACCATCCAGATGTTTTGTTCCCATAATTCCAAGAATCAGCTATTTTCAAGGACATAATCCTTGAAATGCCTGATAAACAGTCACTCTGTCTAAAGGAGACTGAACTAATTTGTTTCTGAAGCCTATTTTTGTTGAGTGATAAAAGATTGGTCTGGCTACTACAATGGACTCTGACAGGGCAAAAAGGTGATCTTCTCTAAAGAACGTTTTTCTATAAAGTGGTTTGTTTCTTTCTCTCCAAGCAAGAAAGGGAGAATCCAAGTGGTGATTATTTACTATATGAATCTCTTTCTCACAAATATAGCTGATAATGATTTATTGGAAGAAAATATTTTAATGCCATTTGAGCAAGACATGATCTCTTTTCAATATCAAATTATCTCACCATATTCTTTTATCCCAATTACTCTGCTTCCCAGATATTCTTATTACTATTCTTTCTGATCATGAAAATATGCATTGGTAACATTCAAAAGTCTATTTAGAGATTCATCAATCATGGTATTAAATAATAACAGCTTTACAATATTCCTCTGTGAAGTGCCATTTTAAAGCATAAATTCATTAAAAATATTAGCTTAAATCTCACTTTACAGAAGAGATGTCAAACCATTTGTTAATTAAGGGCCACTTAAGGAAACTAAATAAGCACAAAGTGCCTCAGTCTGCTGAAGGTGCATAAACATGATGGCATGAAAGTAAAGAGCTAAAAGCATTTATATATGACAGCAATTTAAAGCTACCATTAGAGTGCATTCCTATTAACTTAAGAAATAAGTCATCAGTAATGATGTTACATTACATAAAAAACATTTCAGGTTGTTCTAAAACAAGGAAAAAGCTGACTTGTTTTTTTATAAAGATGTCTACAGTTTAAAATATTGTGATATTGACTAATACATTTGTCTCCTCTCCAAATTTTATTTACCTACTTCTATATTTATACTACTTTAATTATTCTAAATTAAAAATAATATATACAAAGGGAAATAGAGTCTCTACTTTTGAAAAACATATAATATTATAATATAATGAAGTTTTTATTTTGCTGCTACTGCTCAGCATATATTAGTTTTTATTATTATTATTATTTCAAAATATTATGGGGATACAAATATTTTGTTATATGGATTGCTTTAGTTACATTTGAGTCAGGGTAATAAGTGTGCCCATCAGCCATATAGCGTTCATTGTACATGTTAGGTAGGTATGTACCCATCCCCTCCTTCCCCCTCATCCCTACTTGATGTTTACTGGGTTTTACTTCCCTCTGTGCACATGTGTGCTCATCAGTTAGTTCCAATTTAATAGTAGGTATAGGTGATATTTGTTTTTCCATTCTTTAGATACTGCACTTAAGATAAAATGGTCTCCAGTCCAATCGATATTTTGATGGGAATTGCACTGAATCTATAAATCACTTTGGGTAGTATGGACATTCTGACAATGTTGATTCTACCAATCTATGAGCATGGTAAGGTTTTACATTTGTTTGTGTCTGTGATTTCTTTTCTCAGTGTTTTGTAGTTCTCTTAGTAGAGATTTTTCACTTCCTTGGTTAGGTGTATTCAAAGTATTTTATTTTCTTTGTGGCTATTGTGAATGGTAGTGAGTTTTTTATTTGACCCTCAGCTTGACTGTTATTAGTATATAGGAATACTGATACTTTATGTACACTGATTTTGTAATCTGAAACTTTGTTGAAGTTATTTATCAATTCCAGGAGTCTCTTGGTGGAGTCTTTGGGGTTGTCTAGATATGACATCATATAATCAGCAAAAAGTGACAGTTCGACCTCTTCTTTCCTGATTTGAATAACCTTTATTACTTCCTCTTTCCTGCTCTCTCTGGAAGACAACTCTTTCAGATTAAATAAGTCAGTTAAAAATAAAGAAAAAGAATTAAGATGAATGAACAAAGCCTACAAAAAATATGGGGCTACATAAAATGGACAAATATAAGAATCATAAGCATCCCTGAGGGTGAAGAAGAAAATGTACAAGTCTGAAAAACTTATTTTAGGGAATAATTGAGGAGATCTTCCATGGGCTTGCTAGAGATTTACACATCTAGATACAAGAAGCTCAACAAACACCTGGGAGATTTGTTGCAAAGAGACAATCACCAAGACACATAGTCATCAGACTGACCAAAGTCAACACAAAGGAAGAACTATGCAAGCCATGAGGCAAAAACATCAAATAACTTACAACAAAGGAAAACCCATCAGGCTAACTGCAGATTTCTCAACTGAGATCTTACAAGCCAGAGGGGATTTGGACCCCATCTTCAGTCTTCTTAAAAAGAACAACTGCCAGACTATAGAATTTTGCACCCTGAAACACAAAATTGTATATATAAAGGAGAAATAAAGACTTTTCCAGACAAGCAAACACTGAGGGAATTTGTCAAGACCAGATCTTGACCTGAAGGAAATACTTAGAACCACATAATACATGTATCAGTACAATAGACACCTTCCAGTGTAAAACCACCCAAAAGCTAAAGCTCAGAGCTCATATCAAATAATAGCACAAGAGATAAAACAAAGCAATAAGGTACTACCCAACAGGATGAACAGAACAGCATTCCACATATCAGTTCTATCAATCAATGTGAACGGTTTGAATGCTCCATTCAAGAAACACAGATTGGCTGAATGGATCAAAAAATACAACCCGAGTATCTCTTTCCTCCAGGAAACACATGTAATCCACAAGAACTCATATAGAATCAAGGTGAAAGGATGGAAAAAATATTTCATAAAACTGGAAACCAAAAGAAATAAGGTATAACTATGCCCATGTCCCATAAAATTGACTTTAAATCAACAATTGTAAAGAAATACAAAGACGGTCATTATATAATGGTACAGATAGCAATTCAACAAGAAGACATAATAATCCTAAATAATTATGTACAGAAGAGCCCAGATTCATAAAGTAAACCCTACTAGATAAAATCAAAGATATAAATGGCAGCACTGTAATTTCTGGGGACTTCAACATCCCACTGACATAACTGGATAAAGCATCCAAGAGGAAAATAAATAAGGAATTGCTGGATTTAAGAACAAATGGGCCTAACAGATATTTACATAACATTTTACAAAAAGCTACTCAATATATATCCTTTTCATCTGCACATGGAACATTCTCTAAGATTGATCACATTTTTAGGCCACAAAACGTGTCTCAACCAATTCAAAAAAGTAGAAATCATACCATTTATCTTCTCAGACTACAATAGAATAAAACTAGGAATCAACTCCAAGAGAAACACTCAATTCTACACAAAGTTATGGAAATTAAATAAGTTGTTGTTGAATGATTATTGGGTCAATAATGAAAATAAGATGGAAATCAAAAGGCTCCTCAAATTGAACCAGAAAGCCACAAATGGGCCACAATTTATCAAAATCTATGGGATTCAGCAAAAACAGTCCTAAAGGGAAAATTTAAGGCAAGTTTTATTTTTTCTCAAACAATAATATTTAAAATTTTCTTAGAGGGACATTATTTCTATATGTCCAGTAATATGATCAAGATAATATTGACTACATGCCCATCTCCAAGCATGGCATTGCTGTCAGTGTTGGCTACAGCCATGGTACCCCTTTATGTTATTATTTTATAAGTTAGCGTTCCCTTAGAGTAAATATTAGAGTTTGTCCACACATTAAGTACCCCAACTTTTGCATCTTCCACTAATGAGTCTGCATCCTAAACCTCCTAACCCTGGAAGCAGAGGGGACTGGGCATGTACAAGTCTCCTAGATCATAGAACAAAGAGGTGGTTTAAACAAGCATGCATATACTTTTAGGGGCTACATTCTCTGGGAGCAGTACAGAGAAGGGGCTAAAAAAATGAATCTCCTCATTTGTCTCCAGAATGGGTTTATGGGGGCACACTCTGCCAGCAGCTACTTGAAAGCCTTTCTTCTAACTAATTTCCATCAAGAACTTAAATGGAGAGTCAAAAAGTAGCCCTCCAGCAGCCTGAGAAGTAACTCAGTGCTTCCTGAGCCTTTTCTACTAGCTCAACTCAGAATAATTCCATATCTACCAATTCCTCCCAGAAGGAGTTTGCCCCGGCATCAAGTGGCCCAAATTTTACAGCATTTATTCAATGCATTCCAAACTTTCTAGATCTGGAAGGAAAAGGACTAGGTATATTTTAGTGTTCCTAGAACACAGAACAAAGAGTTGGCTTTAAGCAGGTGTGCAAACACTTACTGGGAACACATCTGGGAGAAATGGAGAATGGAGCTTGAATGCGCAGCTTTCATTTTCTTTCCAGAAGGGTTTTGTTGCATGATCTTCCAGTGGCCAATTGATGACCTGAACTCTAATTAACTTGCATGAGGGATCCAATAGGGCTGACAAACAGTAGCTCTCAGGCACCTTGAACAGGAACTTGACACATTCTAAGTCTGTCTTCAGCTTACCCCAGTGATAAATCTAGGTTAATCTTTCTTCCTGGAAGGAGTTTATAGATGTACTGAGTTCCACAACTTTTATAGCTCCCACCCAAGGGACTGCATACTTAATGAACTAGCTCTGGGATTTGATGGAATTTTGCATTCTTGTCTCTCCTACATCACAGAAAACAAAGAGTTGTACATAAAATGGATGTATTCTCAGAAGTTTTCTACCCAGGATCAGAGGGTACAACCTGAAATTGAGTACAGACATTTGCCACAGAGACTTTCTCCAGTTTAGTGCCAATAAAATGGAAGAATAACCTCCCAATTCAACTTCAAAATTAGGGTGGAAGAGACTGAGACACACATTCCACAGCTTGAATATTCAAACTACATCTAGAAGATCTGGCTTCTACTTTACTGATAATGGTGTGTACTGTCAGAATGTGGCACGTCTTAGTTTCCAGATGACTACTGAAAACAGAGACAGCAGTCTGGACAAATAAAAAGATTTGAGAGGCAAATCAAAATTTCTGGTCAGATGGATTAATGAGGTTCTTCTACACAAGGCAATTTGGAAATTCTGGGAAAGGGAGTTGTCATATCTCATGTACAGAAACCAACACAGATATTCAAAGAAAATGAGGAAAGAGGAAAGTATATTTCAAATAAAATAAGATAAATCTACAGGAACCAACCCTAATATATTGGATAAATGTGATTTTTCTAGTAGAGAATTCAAAATAATGGTCATAAAAACACTCATCAATTGTTTGAGGCAGTGTTGTGTGCCTGTAAGTCATAGCTATTTGGGAGGCTGAGTCAGGAGGAATGCTTAAGCCCAGAAGTTCAAGGCTGCAGTGTCCTATGATCACAACTGTGAATAACCACTGCATTACATACTATGCAACATAGACAGACAGTATGTCTTAAAGGTGGAGAATAATCTCCATTGATTCCATGTCCTGTATCCTGGGGGCACTGGGTTGGAGGTTAGGAATACAAAGTCTTGGGCAGGACTTTCCCTATGGCTTTTCAGCCCATCCAGCAGATCTCATGGTTTCTAGTCTCATGCCTGCAGCTCTCCAAGAATGGAGTTGCACATTGGTGACTCCACAGTTCTGAAGTCTTGACAGAAGCTACAATTCCATGATTCCACTAACCATTGCTCTAGTGGGAAATATGTGTGGTGGCTCTTCTCCTGCAGCAGATTTCTGCTTTATCTCCACAACATCTTTTAAAATCTAGGTGGAGGTAGACATGTCCTCATAGTCTTGCATTCTGTGAGTCTGAAGACCTAACACCACATGGATGCTGCCAAAGCTTACTGCTTTTGCCCTCTGGAGTGATAGCCTAAACTGTACCTGAGCCCACTTGAGCCACAGCTGAGGCAACTAAGTGGTGCCACATTGGAATATAATCTAAAGGTGGCAATGGGTAGTGAGGTTATGGAAGATGCCTCAGGCCCATTCCTATCCTCTGAAACCATTCTGCCCTCCTAGAGCTCTGGGTTTGTGATGGAAGGGGAAGCCTTGAAGTTATCTGAAATGACTTTGAGGTCTTTCTCCCATTGCCTTGATGAATATCACCTGGTTTTCTTCTATCCATATTAATCTTTTTAGCAGTCACTTTACTACTCCCTTGATTTACTCCTCAAGCTTCATTACCTTTCAAAGGCTGTAAAACTTCCAAATATTTACATACTGCTTTTCTTTTAACTATTAATATTAATATAAATTCCAACTTTAAATCATTTATTTCCTCTTTAATCTCATTGAATGCAGTTGAAAGTAATGACCCAGCATCCTGAATGTTTTTCTGCTTAGGTATTTCTTTTACTAAATACTCTAGTTCATCTCTCTTAAGTTTTATATTCCACAAAGCCCTTGTGCATGGACACATTCCAGCCATGTTCTTTACTACTTTATAATAAGGATGGCCTTAATTCTAGTTTTCAATACCATGTTCCTCATTTATGTTTGAGACATTATCAGAATGGTCTTTACTGTTGATATTTCTATCCACATTCTGGCCATGGCCACTTAAGTGATCTTTAAGAAGTTCCAGACATTCCCTATAGATTTTTTCTCTTCTGATTCCTCAGCAGAATCACTATAATGCTCCATTCACATTAACAAAGGCTTTTTCTACCCATGCCTCCAAATTTTTCTAGCCATTACCCAGTTCCAAAGCCATTTCCTCATTTTTAGGTACTTGTTATAGCGACAGCTCAAATCTTGCTACCAATTTTCTATATTAGTTTGTTTTGTGCAGAATACCTGAAATTGGGTAATTTATGAAGAAAAGAAATGTATTACTCACAGTTCTGGAGGCTGGGAAGTCCAAGACTATGACACTGGCATCTGGTAGAGGTCACTCCATGGCAGAAGGCTAAAAAGCAGAAGTGAGCATATGAGACAGAAAGAAAAAAAATGGGCTGAATTTGTTGTTTTTACCAAAATCCCATCCACTCCTATAGTAATAACATTAATCCATTTAGGAGAACAGAGCCCTCATAATCTAATTACCTTATAAAAATCCCATCTCTCAACATTGTTGTATCGGGGATTAGTTTTCAACATGATTTTTGGAAAAAAACATTAAAACCAGAGTATGTGAAGTTTGTCTACAGGAGCAAAATTAAGATGTTAACAACTTAAAATAGCCAGTTATAAGTTGTTCTATGTAAGCCTCAGAGTAACCATAAAGCAAAAAAGCTTATAATCCATACATGAAAGAAAAAAAGAAAAGATCCAAAATATATCTCTAGAGAAAGCTTTAAAACCATAAAAGAGTAAAGATAAAAGAGGAAAGGAACAAAGGATCTACAAATCAGAAAACAATTAACAAAAGGATACTAGGGAGTCTTCATTTATCAATAAATTTACTTTGGATGTAAATACAATAAAATTTTTAAGTAAAAAGCATAGACTGGATGAATGGATAAAAAAACCAAAACCTGATATTATGCTTCTTATAAGAGACTCACCTCACCTGAAAGGATATTCATATTGAAAGAGAAGGGATGAAAATTTATTCCATGCAAATTGAAACCAAAGTATGAATAGCTCACATAAAATAGTCTTTAGGGCAATAATCGTAAAAAGAGATAAATAAGAGCATTGTATTATGATAAAGAGGTCAAGTTATCAAAAGAATATAATAATTGTAAATATAAACGTATCCAATATTAGAGCATTTAAATATATAAAACAAAGATTAAGAGATCTAAAGGGAAACATAAACTGCAACACAATAATAGTAGGAGATTTCAATTCCCTATCTTCAACAATAGACAGATGACCTAGACAGAAAATTAATAAGAAACATTAGATTTGAACTACACATTAGGACCAATGTTTCTAACAGACATACACAGAACATTCCATCCAACACCAAAAGGATATACATTATTCTCAAGAACTCACAGAACTATCTCCAGGATAGATCACAATGTTAGGCCTCTAAAAAAGTATTGACAAATTAAAGAATATCAAAATTACCTCATGTATCTTTACCAACTGCAATGGTATGAAACTATAAATCAGTAACAAAATGAAGGAAAATCAACAAATAAGTGGAAATTAAACAATAGGCTCCAGAACAACTATTGAGTCATGGGAGAAATTAAAGGGAAATTTTTTTAAAAAATCCTTAAGACAAATGAAAACAGAAATATAACATACTAAAATTTATGGAATGCAGCAAAAGTGGTTCTAAGAGGTAAGACAGATATCTGTGTTCATGGATTGGAAGAATTAATATTGTTAAAATTTCCACCCCACAAAAAGGGATCTACAGATTCAATAACATCCCTATCAAAATGTCAATGTCATTCTTCACAAAATTACAAAGAAAAAAAATATACTGAAATTTGTATGGAATCCCAAAAGAACCCAAATCAAACAACTAGAGCAATCCTGAGCAATAAGAACAAATGTGTAGTTGTCATACTACCAGATTTTAAAATTTATAAAGCCATAATAATCAAAACAACATAATACTGGCATAAAAACAGACACATATGCCAATGAAATAGGATAGATAGTTTAAAAGTAAACTCATGCACCTATTGTCAATTAATTTTAGAAAAAGGTGCCAAGAAGACACAATGGGGAAAGGAAAGTTTCTTCAATAAGTTGTGCTGAGAAATCTGTATATTCACCTGCAAAAGAATGAAAATTAATGCTTATCTCACCATTTTTTTTTTACAAGAATGAACTCAAGATAGATTAAAGACTTGACTATCCACAAGAACCAAAACTATAAAAATGCTAGAAAAAAACAGGAGAAAAGATCCATGACTTAGTAAGGGCAGCGCTTTTATGGATATTACCTCAAAAACACAAGCAATGAGAGCAAAAATATACAAGTGGGATTGCATCAAACTAAAACTTCTGCAGAGCAAAGGAAAGAATTAACAAGGTGAAGAAATATCTCAAAGATTGGGAGAAAATATTTGCAAATCAGATGTTGACTAAGGGACTGACAATCCAAATATAGAAGGCACTCAAACTACTTAATAACAAGGAATCAAATAACCCTATTAAATATGAGCAAAGAACCTTAAGAGACATTTCGCAAAAGAAGACATACAAATCACCAACAGATATATAAAAAACTGATCAATATCTCTAATCAGAAAAATTGTAAACTAAAACCACAATGAGATAACACCTCATACTTGGGCTTTATCAAAATGAATAAAGACAGAAAGTGTTGGTGAGGATGCTGTGGTATTAAAAATTGGTATAGACATTTTGGAAAACAGTATGGAAATTCTGCAAAATCTAAAAATAGAATTGCCATAAGATCCAACAATTTCACATCTGGATATATATCCAAAGGAATTGAAACCAGTATGTCATAGGGATGTCTGTACTCCCATGTTCATTGCAGCATTATTCACAATAGCCAAGGAATCTAAACAACTTTGTCTATAAAGGTTAAACAACAAAGTGCTCATCAACACATGAATGGATTTTTTTTTTTTTAGAGTAGTATATATACATGATAGAAAACTATTCTGCCTTTAAACAACAGGAGCCCAGCAAGATGGCAAATGCCTATAATAGTAGCCACTTGGCCCAGGAATTCCAGACCAGTTTTGGCAACATAGTGAGATTCCACCTCAAAAAAAAAAAAAAAAAAAAAAAAAACAAAGCAGCAAATTCTGTCTATTGAGATAACATGGGTACAAATGTGGAGGACATTACGGTAAGTGAAATGAGGCAGGCACAGAGAGACAAATATGTCACTTTTATATGGAAGCTAAAAATTCAAACTCACAGAAGTAGAGAGTAGAATGGTGGTTACCAGGAACTAGGGACAAGGAGGCCTTGTGTAATTTTTGTCCAAAGTATACTAAATTTCAGTTAGATAGGAGGAATAAATTTAAGAAATCTATTGCACAACATAGTGACTATAGCTAAGAACAAAGTGTTATATTCTTGAAAATTGTAAAGAGAGGAGATCTTAAGTTTTCTTACCACAAATAATAAATATATAAAATAGGATATATAAATAATTAAAACATATAAAATATATCATATAAACATATAAAATAAGTTATAAAACATATAAAATAATTAAAACATATTTAAACTTAATTTAGCAATTCCAAATATTTTATATATTTCAAAACAACATGTACATAATAAATATATACAATTTTTATCTGGTAATTAAAAATAAGATGAGACAAACTCTAGTTGATGAAAATACTACAAAATATCTTACTAGCTCTTCATCAAACATAATGAAAGTCTGGGAAAAATCATAGCTCATTAAGAAACATTGCAAGTAAATGAAATATGGTATCCTGGATGGGATTCTGGAGGAGAAAAGGGACATTAGGTAAAACAAAGGAAACACTAAGAAAGGATGGCAGTTAGTTAACAATAATTTATCAATATTGTTTCATTTGTTGTGACAAAATACCACAGTAACATGAGATGCTAATATTAGGAGAAAATGGATGTGAGGTATATTTGAACTCTCTATACTATCTTTTCAAATTTTGTAAATAAAAAACACATTAAATAATTTTTAGAAACTGTTGGTGAATAATTTGGATATCTCTACATGTATTGGACAATGTCTAACTATCAGAAGGAGCTGTCTCTTGGTATAAAGAACTTGGGTAGAAGAACTTGTAAAGGTTCATCTATGTTTTGGCTCTGTCAACAGGTTTTCAACTATCTTTCCAATTTCATCAGTTAGATAATCTTAGTTATAATCTTATGACTCTCTCAAATAAGCTGGAAATAAAAGTTTAAGAATAAAAAGGAAAATGTGAAAAAAAAACAAAAGTAAAAATTTGAAATGTAATACTGTGAATAGGAATAAAAATTTAAAAAGAGATAATGAAGAACCACATTTAATCTCTAGTATGAGCACTTTTGTACCTGGTTTTCATATAAATATATTGATTAAACTGTAATCATTGTGTTGCTTAATGTTGTTATTTAAGGTTTCTAAAACATTAAACTGTTAAATTACCATCAAATATTCAGAAGTATTTTATTAAATAAATCAACATTTTCTAGATTTGGATAAATCAAATTTGGCACATTCATGAATATTAGTAGTTGTTTGAGTAGTATATTTATTTATGAGATCAATGTATTGTTTAATAATTAATAGATTGGACATTAGTCAAAGTACAAATGATACTTTCCTCTCCATGAGAAAACCATTTAAATATTAAAGAATAAATCAAGAATAAAATGTTCATCTCACACTGGAAAAAGGGTCATTAAAGCACATACACACATACATATGCACAAAGGAATGGCTTAGCAAATGATGACTTTAACCAGTCATATTAATATATAGTGCCACACACCATTATTTTGCCCTTCTTTTCTATAGACTAAAATGTTTTCATTTTTTGATTGAAATGCTTGTGTTTGGACTCTATTTTGTCTTCTCAAAAATTTCCATATAGATTTTCTGTAGTTGGACCCAGAATTGGCAAATTTCTATAAAAATGATCTCATAAATGCTATGCG
The DNA here is from genome assembly GCF_040939455.1 of Microcebus murinus. NCBI lineage: Eukaryota > Metazoa > Chordata > Mammalia > Primates > Cheirogaleidae > Microcebus > Microcebus murinus. The sequence continues at coordinate 67,852,397 of NC_134111.1, read as the reverse complement.
CAATGAAAATATTCACCCTCTTCAGTTTAAAAAAAAGTATATTTCAAGTATTACCTTGGAAGTTTTCAGGCAGCTAAATATTTCCCTAGAGCAAATAATATTTTTACTTGCTTTCCCCTCTTTCAAAGGTCCCTGTGGAGCTTTTCACAGTGTCAGGCAGAAATGCTTTTTTGCTGAATTTATCTACTACTCACCTACAGCGAGTATTCCTTGCGATGGAGGTAGAACATTTCCCAGTTTGTATTGTTCTTCTCTACCTGCCATAAATACCCAATTGTGTGGAGTCTGTTCAGTATATTGCTTGAAAATGCTTCAAACATTTCTGGAATATCCTTGTGAAGAAAAATATTAATAGTCTAAGAAACAATGTGAAACTTAGGCTCTAAGGAGATACATCATGTTAAAATATATGTACTAAAGCACCATGTAATACACATATAGAAACTACACTCTAGCTAGCTATCATGACCAAATAAATACGATAACTTCTTTCCATTCTTCAAATAACCTTGCAAACATTAAAGAGTATTATGGAAAATATTTAATCTTCTCCAGAAGACAGGCCTTCTTTCAACACAGATACTGAATTTGGCACCTATATAAACCATTGTTTCACTTCAGTAGGCACTTAGGCACAAAAATGGATATTTGTTTAGTTAAGTGTCAACATGGGAACTCAAATGTGTAATTTATGTATAACTTTAAGATGCCAGGTTTTGGAAATTTCGGCCTGTGTATATTGACAAGTTGTGAAGTTTTCCACATATATAAAATGCTTTTCTTTGACCAGGTCAAAAATACCTTTGAGTATAGAGAAATTTTGTTAAAATGACTCCTAAAGGACCAGCACAGGGGAGAAACATAAACATTAAAATTAAATACTCATTCCAATAGTGAGAAATCTATTTGAAGAACAGATTTATGACTTGACACATACTAAATTGATTGTAAATCACTGCACATTGTGCCATTTTATTCTCCCATAATTTTACATTGTTTAATTCAGGTCTCTTTATAGTCTTAGATTCCAAGGTAATAAAACATCAGAGCTATTTTCTCATCCTTTTATTTACTAATTTTTAAAAAACATACAGCAAAACTTGTACTAACTGGACAATATCCATGTTAGAATTCCTAGGGTGTGGATAAGTGCCCTTTTTCATAAACATAATGATAATGATATTAACAATATTATTATATTATTATATGGCCATCTTTCTGAATGATGTTTTACTTTTTCTGTCAAACATGACATTCCATCAAATATTGCAAATGATACCTACAATAAGAAATTCAGTACATTTTCTAATTTCTGATTAAACTTTTTTTTATTGATTTAGTAAAGTTGTTACTAGACCTACATATGAATTAAAACCTTATTTGCTCATTTGAGCTTATCTAAATTGACAATAAATATTTAATTGTGTAATTGTAAAGAAAACATTTTCATAATCTGTTTTTAACTTTGAAGTTAAAATTAACTATTAAAATATTTTGAAACCATTAAAACTTTTTTGACTCATTCAATAAATTGTATTTTAATCCTTGTTTCCTAACCATACTAACACAAAAGAAATAGATTCCTTTATTTTCTGTACCTTCACTCTCCACCCTTCTTTCTCCAACAATGTAATAGTAAGTAAAAAAGTGTTTTTGTTGTTATTATTAGGCTACATAGGTAGTTCTAATACACTTTTTCTCTTTTACTATTTAATGTCTTTTGGAAAATCTGGAATGCATGAGCAATAGCCTGTTTACATTGCCATGCCGGTACGAAAACCAACAATACTGATCAATATGAGTACAGGTAGTTTTAATTTTTTTGTGAGACTACCTGGAGGAAGAAGAATCTTGGCTAATCTTGACCTAGAGCTCAATTTAGATAATGACAGATTGAAAAGAAACATTTAATCAATAGTGGAATCTGTTAATTCCTTGGTAATCTGTAAGTAGGCTCTTGTAGGGATCAATTATCTAATTTTAATCAGGAATATTGATTAACTTATCAAATATTTATTAATATTTGATAAGACATTGCAGTATTATGGAAGAAAGAAAAATCATTTGTCCAAATTGGTAAAAATAAAATGGGAAACTGTTTAGGAAAAAATTAGTTATATTTGTGAATAATATTTATTTATGTAACAAATTGAATGTACAAAAATTACTTAGAAAAAATGGTTAAAAAATCATATATTTTGAATATAATGTTATGTTTTTAAAGATTAAAATAATTTAGAATTGTGATATTTTTTCAAGGATTATAAAATTTTCATATTTTTACTGAATTCCAAACATCACTGTATTGATCATAACTCAGAATTATTACTTTTATAATAATTCTGAGTTATGATCAGAATAATTGTTACACTTTATCTGAAATATATATTTCTAGGCTTTCAACTAAATTTAGAGTAATGAATATGACTATGGCTAAAATTTAGACATTTCTCACTAATCTGTGCTATTGCTATTGATTTGAGATATCATTTTTCTTCTGCTATGTGGATCATTTTAAAGATCATCTGTAATTTTTAATCATGTATAAGAAACTATAAATTGACACAAATGGAATATTAAATGTCTTGAAAAATAAACACAACCACTGGGGGCATATCTAAGCTATTGGGTCCTGGACTCAAGTCACAGCATTTGCCTCAAGGGACATTAGATCTGTGGCACAGGGGTTATGCCTCCTCTCAAAAAATCTAGACAATAACAAACTAAATAAAGTTAAAGCACTTTTTTGCATTGCAGAACTTATGTAAGCCTAGAAAATAACAATAGATCTTAGAACTCTCTATTTCTCAAGCTTATTTGAGTCCCTTTTTCATAGAAAGTGTTACAAAATTAGAGACACTCATAATTTTTCAGAAATACTATGTCAGAGTTATCAAATAAAAAGCTTTCTTGAATAATCGTGCATTATTGTATTACTTCAGAAGTAAAATTTGTACCTTATTTTAAAATGCCAGTTCCTTATTTATATATTTTTCTAAGAATGGCAGAGAGCTAGACTAATATGAAATGATATTATCTAGCCCAAATTTATTTTGAATGTGAGTAACCTGAGGCTAATTCAGGTTAATGATAGTGACAATTCAATAAATACATGGTTAATATTTGTACTTGTTAATTTCATTGTTGCTGGTTTTTTTTAATGAAAACTTATTTTAACATTAAAACTAAATGGCACAGTGAGCGATTTTCACAACAGAGTAATATATTTATAGCAAAATGTCTTAAATTCTTTTTTGTTGTCTTGCTGACTTTTTTTACTGAACAACTTAAATTGGCAGCACCCCAGTCTTCCTAGAAAGTTCAAGCTGTGGGAGCCAGTGAAATATCATTGATCTGCCTTGGGTTTTTCAAACCATATATAAAATAGATATAAATGGTTTTATGTGTTTTGAACTATCCTTAAAATCTTAATATCAAACTAAAACCATTAGTTGTAAAATAAATATTTGTAAAGAAAATGTGAGACATAATTTTACCTCATTTAACTATATATATAATATCGAAAAAATATTTGACATTAATATATTAATCTTCTTATTTTTTTGAGCATTACACATTGTAAATTATGGTTTTGCTATACTAAAGGGGTGGCTGTGATTCTATGGTAAGGATCTCAGCTACACTAAGTGACGATTGAAGGCATAGTCCTTTTTAAATTGTTCCATCAAGAACATCTTTTTTTTTTCTCGATTGTTTTTCTCCCTTGACTACTGCACACTTCTGTGTTGTGAATACAGATTTACATGCAGTGCAATTCAATGAAGAGAAAATGCATCTAATGTGACTTATGCACCAAAATAATTCAGAAGAAGAGAAAATTGACTAGCCAGATTAGGGAGAGTGGAAAGGAAGTAAGAACTAATTACCTAAATAAATTATACATAATCAAATAATGACATAGATTAGCAATATGTTATTTAAAATTCATAGTAATATACGTTTTTTTATTTTGAGGTTAATGCTACTTTTTCCTTCACTTGAGGATTCTTCCTCATATTTACCTTTTTTCCTAGCATATTTGATCTGTTACCGTATTTATTCTGCTTTGTTCATCCAATTTATTTTTCTTTAAAAATATTTTTAAATGTCAATGTATTTTTATTCTGCTTAATTTTATAATATTGGTTGTATTTTTCCTTGCATTTATTTCCTAAGACATTTTGGGAACAAATAAACAACAATAACTTCCTCCGTTTTTTACTTTTGAATAGTTACGTATAAGACAAACTTACCTAAACTATATACTCCCTTATTTCGTCCAATTGCAAAACTTCATTTGAGGGTCTACACTTCTAGTTATTCTCTAAAAAAGAATTAGAAATATTTCTCAAATTTCTAAGTGTTTTATCATTAGTATTTTAGTTTGACTTGCATTAAAGTTATTAAAATATTTTTAAAAATAATCTCCAATCTTTCTAATAAAGAACATGGAATATGTATTTATTTATCTATATTTTACCTCCCAACAAAGGATAGACCTTTCATTGACTACTTTTAATGGTAGGTTAATTTTATGTATGTATGGATGGATTAAGGGGTTGAGCACAAGAAGGGAACTCATGGCTGTAAGAGACACCTGACCCAATATGTTAACATGTTCATCTCTTTTGCCCTGTGGTACCCTGCAACACCTTAGGATGCTGTAGAGTCCCAAGAAGGCTTTCACTAGATGTGGCCTCTCAATCTGGGACTTCTCAGTCTCCATGACTATAAGAAATAAATTTCTTTTCTTTATAAATTTCAGGTATTTTGTTGTAAGCACCAGAAAATGGAATAATACACAGACTAAATACAGATAGATACATATATATATCATCTAATTTTATTATATATTAGTATGTATAGAATCATATATTAGATATACTTTAATTGGTCATGGAAAGAACTTCACAGTAACTTAAGAGAAAAATCCCTATTATCTCACGGGGAAAGAAAGAGGGAAAGAAAAAGAATTTTCAACAAATGCTATGTATGTAATATTTAAGCAAGTTTATGTTTTCTGTGTTATTTGTATTAAAAATTGCTAATTTAAAAGATCAACTCAAACCTGACTGGAAAAGCTCTCATGATCTAATGCATTCCTAAGTCCAAGAAAAAAATGATTACAATGATACATTTCTTCTAATATTTATTGTGACACTTCAAATATTATAGTAACACATCATAATGTTTTCTTCTTAGTATATAATAATCTTCTTTTGACAATGACATGCTGGTCAAAGTAATATATTTTCTCTATTACCTTCTGCAATGTTTATGATATTACTAAAAGGCATTGCATATTAAATATATAAAATCTATTTTGAATATTGCTTTCAGAGTTTAGTCATCTATAAAGACTTTTGTGTATGTGTGTGTGCATTTTCTGAATTCTGTGAGCTTCTGTTGCTTTGCCTGTTCAATGTATTGTAATAATTAAATTTGTTGGTAAGCAAATTTTGGAAACATGTAAATATGCAAATTCAATATGTCAGAGACTTGTAGCAATACCTCATCAATGAACACTTTAATGAGAAATATCAATCATAGGAGATCTAACACCAGATCTTTTAACTGCCTATGTCAAGAGTCCTGAAAACTTCCTCCAGTTTTGATTAACACCAACCTTAAAAGAATCTTACTCAAACCCCTAGCTTATAGGTAAGTAAACTGAAGTACAAAGGAAAGTAGTGAAGTGTCCAAGACCAGAAACCTAAATAAAATATAGAATCTAGAAGAGAATATATTTGCTATTTTGCAATATGGCTCAGAAAGAAAATTAATTTGATTGAAGAAGTTAATAATTAGAAATAAAATGTGTGAAAAAAATAATTTCATGCAAGGCATTGGGTGAACAATACAACATAATGAGAAGAAAATTCTAGCTTTTAAATCTTAATGGCTATAGGAGAGGCAAATCCAGAATGCCACACACCAGTAGAGCAGACAGCTGGCCGAGGTGGAAATATGTAGATCCCATAGTAGAGGATGAACTTTCATTGAGTTAACAATATTATGCTGAGAAAAAAGAATATGCAAATGAAGTAAATAGTAAGGAAGAAGAAATTCATAATCTAACTTTCTCAACCTTGAAATAAATCCAGAAAAAGAGTTTGGTAGATGTTTGTGCAATAGAAAAGAATAATGTCAAGAAGGGATGCATTTAGGTTGTAAATAGCAAAAACATATACTCATCCTGAGAGCACTCCTGGGGTTCTGTGGACTGTTTATATCCCACTGATAAGGAGTTAGTCTATGTATACATTACCTGTGAAAAGTGAGATTCTATAGTCTCAATATAGACAATGCATTGTGCACCATATCACATTAGAGATAACATTGTTATACTTCTACAGCTAAAATTATAGTGATATAAAATTACTGTTTAGGTTCACAATGACAATCCAAAGCACTGTAAATATGCTCAATAAAGGAAATGTTCAATAAAGGAACATTTTTCTTTAACACAGTAAACTAGCCAAGATGGGAAATGAATAATAAATTAATTATAGAAAATATTCACAAGCAATATTTAGAAAATGAATTTTCTATTCATCCATTTTTATCAGAAGCAATCAACATAATAAGTGTTTCAGTTGGTAAAGTAATCTAATGTGTAACTTTAATATTGTTCACCTAATATTTCCTAAAAGAATTCCAAACTATTAAAACTTTATATGACAGTTATGATAACATCATTATTGATTCAATTTCAACAAACATTTACATAACCTAATGATATGCTTCCAATAATAAAATTTGGGCTTTTTGCCTCATCTCAAGAATTACACCAAGTCCAGTAAAACTGGACCACTAATTACAATGTCCTCTGGTGCAAATAATAAAATTCTCACATTGCAGAATATTCTCAGCAAAAATATTTTTGGAACAGTGATGACCAAGGGTGGCAATAATTTGCTTTTTAACAGTGTTTGAATTACTAACGATGTAGATTTTAGATGAATATACATGGTCTGTATCATTTGCCTATGATTCATATTTTTGTAGCAGAGCCAGTTATTAGCTATGGTTCAGCTCTAATCTACTTGCCATAAATTAACTAACCTATGGTGGCTAATCCATGGAAGAACTCTAATAGAAATAGGCAGTGCAATATTATGCCAAATCTTGTTTTAAGAAGTCCTTATAGCTGTACTTGCTGCTCAGATTCAGTTCAAACCTAAAACTGCTGTAAAGCATAAAGTCCACAAAAACTGGCTAAAGATTGAATAGGACAATTTACCAAAGAAGATAAACATATGGTAAATAATCAGATAAAATATGTTCAATATTATTCTTTAGGAAAATACAAATTAAACCACAGAGATACCACTACATTTCTATTAGAGTGGGAAAAATAAATAAATAAATACCTGACAATGATTAAGAATATAAGAAACATGTGAACATTGTTGAAAGAAATGTAATTTTGGAAAACAGTTTGGTATTTCTTATAAAGTTTAATATTCACTTGTATGATGCAACAATCCAACATTTAGGTATTTATGAGAGAGAAATGAAACTTTTCTTACCACAAAACCTATATGTAAATATTTGTAGCAGTTCTATCCACAACTATCCCAAACTAGAAACAACTCAGATGTCTTTCAGTTGGTGAATGATTAACTGTGGTGTGTGTGTGTGTGTGTGTGTGTGTGTGTGTGTGTGTGTGTGTGTGTGTGTATATAGTAATATAATATCACTCAGTGATTAAAGGATTGGACTATTGATTCATGCAACAAAATAGTTGAATTTTAAATACATCTTATAAAATAGGAGCTACATGCCAAATACTGCATATTGTATGATCCTATTTGTCGACCAATCTGAAAAAACAACACTGCAGGGAGAGAAAACAGATCAGTTGTTTCCAGGGGTTAGGGGAATGGGAGTAGGAGTTAAATACAAATAAGCAGTGTGCCTATAATTGGGATGGTAGAACTGTTTATATCATGTCTGTGGTGGTAGATAAATGACTACATTTTTGTGACAACACTTGTAAAACTTTGCATCACATAGATCAAATTTTACTTTACATAAATTAAAAAGAAAAAAAATGAATAAGTATTTGTTTTCTTAGGGAGGACCCATAATGGCATATACACTGTAACAGATTAACCCAAAAGTTTAAGTTTCTAAGGTGTATAACTGCTTTCTAGGTGTATAACTTTGAGTAAGTCATGTACTCTCTTTGAACATCAATTTATTAATTTATAAAATAGAGGAATGACATATATGACTGCTGAAGTGACTTCCTTTTCTAATATTCTGTGCACATGGTGTGATCATAATGATATATGGAAATGTCTATTAAATATTATTAAAATAATAAATGGATAAGTTGAGAAACTGGTTGTTAGACCTAATAAGAATTCAATTCAGCACATACATCAGCATTTTCCATCTTTTTAATGGACCTACTGGTTTAGTCTATTGATAAAATAAAGGACATTGAAAAGATTTGAATAAATCCTAAAAATCTTAAAGTACTACAAATTATTTTATAAGTGTTTGTATTTTATATTTAAATGTAACAATATATCTATTAAGATGACACTGGATCAATATCATATCATTTAACTAATCTAGGATGGACTTATTTTACATTTTGTTGTTAATAAGTATTATAACAAACTAAATCTTAGAAATGTATTTATATTTTACATACACAGTGTTGGAATTTTATATGAGTAACACTATCATGGCGATCCAAGTGTTCAAGGGAAGAAAATATTTTAAGCATTCTATTCCAATTACACTACTAATAATGTAGCACACTTTGTAGATTATAAAAATACCTTCATTTATTAGCTCCTGTGAATTCCCACAATAGTCAGCATACCTCATTCTGAATTTGCCCACCTCTTTTTCCTTCATGTTCTCTCTTCTTCCTAAACACACCCTAATATGCTTTAATACTTTTCCTACTTTGGCCACATTTAAGTAAGATTTCTATAATCTGTAGTTGAGGAGTTCATGAGTGACAACCTATGAGTTCTGATGAAATTTATTTTTTCCTTGAAAATTATAATGGCACATATTTATACTTCTGGAATATGGTAATAAAAAATTTAGACACTACAGGGGATTACTTGCAGAAAGTAACCATACAACCTGGACAGAATACAAGAAGTAACTACAATGACACTACCAGAGAAGTAAACAGAGTTTTGTTGTTCATTCATCATCTTTGGATGAAACTAATTGAGATATAGATATCTAAATGATTATAAAATTATCTATTAAATAAATAGCATCAGGGCATTAAAATCTCATACAATAATTTGAATAGTATCTTTAAAATATTTTAACTTATATATATATATAAAATCAAGAAACATTAATTAGTCTGATAGAGATAACTTTAATTAAAATCTCCCAATTGGGGCTTGTCCTCATTTTTATAGTAAAATAAAGATTGTCACCATACCCTTGACTTCCTTACTTAAAGGTTTTCTAGGACAATTACCATATTTTGAGAATATCAAACCATCAGCTCTTTCCAGTTTTCAATGAAAAAAAGGAAGGATGAGACTTTTTTTCAGCATTTGTAACCTGGGTCAAATACATAGAGTCAAACAGGTATTTTTTAAACTGCTGTGCTCAACATCGTGCTGGTGATTCCTGTGTTCTATTAAAATCCTTCCTCAGATAAATATAACTCTAAGCTTGGAACAATTTTCATTGGATCCACCGGACTATAATTTAGTTTTCCTGTCACTTTATTGTTATTTTATTGATTTTTATTAAATATGATTTCAAAAGGATAGCTGTCAATTGAAGTGCAAGTTAGCACAATGAATTAAGAATGCTTAAGTCCAAAATAGGCAATTTTTGGAAATTATATCAACTTATTAAGGTTTTGATATTGGTAAACCTGTTTTCTCAGCCACCCGATTCTTCACCAAAAAGTTCTTCATTTGTAAATATGTCCATGGGAGTTTGCATTCCTTTTGAACTTGTACAGGCTTACTTCAAAGACGTTGTGGGTTGGGTTACCATTGACCACAGGAAAGCAGACATTTATCTCAATAAAGTAAGACACACAATTTTTTTTGATTTCCCAATGCATATAAAAGTTATGTTTAGGCTGTACTGCAGTCCATTAAGTGTGCAATAACATTATGTGTAAATAAGCAATGTACATACTTCAGTTGAAATACTTTATTACTAAAAAACACTTATGATCATCTGAGCATTCAGAGTGTCTTAAGACCCTGGTGGAGACTAATATCTCTGTGTTGATGGCTGCTGACTAATCAGAGTAATAGTTGCTGAAGGTTCTGGTGGCTGTGGCAACTTCCTAAAATAAGACAATAATGAAGTTTTCCACATCAATAGACGCTTCCTTTCATGAAAGATTTCTCTGTAGCATGTGATGCTGTTTGATAACATTTAAACCACAGTAGACCTTCTTTCAAAATTTGAGTCAATCCTCTCAATCCCTACAGATCCTTTATCCACTGAGTTTATGGAATATTTTAAGCCATTCTTTACCATTTCAACAATGTTCACAGCAATTTCACCAGCAAATTAAATCTTAGAAAACCACATATTTTGCTCATTCATAAGAAGCATCTCCTCATCTGTTCAGGTTTTATCATAAAATTACAGCAATTCAGTTACATCTTCAGGCTTTAATTCTAATTCTAGTTCTCTTGCTATTTCTACCACATCTGCGGTTGTTTCCTCCAATGAAGTCTTGAATCCTTCAAAGTCATCCATAAAGGTTAGAACCAACTTCTTTCAAACTCCTGTTAATGCTGATACTTTGACCTCTTCCCATGAATCATAAATGTTCTTAATGGCATCTAGAATGGTAAATGCTTTCCAGAAAGTTTTCAATATACTTTTGTGAGGGGTCGAGACATTGCATACCTGCAAGGCTCACACCCCCAGTGAAGCCAGAACTAACATCCGGCTTCTGGAAACTGTTGCTTGCTTGCCATGGAAACCGTTGCTTGCTTGCTAGTTTGCGCCAACTTTGCATTGTTCGAACCCCTGTATAGTGGGGTTACCAGCCAACCAATCATGTTAAAGGTCAATGCATGATCCACGCGTGATCAGCCACTGCATAGCGTATGCACCATAGGGATAAAAAGCATGCTGCAACCCCGGTCGGGGTCCTTGCCTGTAAGAGTGGCCACTGCGTTGGTGCTCTAGGGCTTGGACCCTGGCTAGCCAGAAAATAAACCTCCTCTTGTGTAATTACATCCTCAATGTCTCTGCTTTTCTGTCCGGTGGGGCTGTGGAAGGTCAGTCCCTAACACTTTTCTCAGATCCATCAGAAGAATCATGATCTATGGCAGCTAAAGCCTTACAAAATGTATTTCTTAAATAATAAGACTTGAATGTCAAAATTACTCCTTGATCCATGGGACACACTGTGGATGTTGTGTTAGAATGCATAAAAAAAACCCCAAAACATTAATCTCCTTGTAGACCTCCATCAAAGCTCTTGGGTGACTAAGTGCATTGTCAATGAACAGTAATATTTTTAAAGGAATCTTTTTTTTTCCCTTCTGAGAAGTAGGTCTCAAGAGTAGGTTTAAGATATTCAGTAAAACATGTTGCAAACAGATGGTCTGTCAACTTGGCTAGCTGGCACAAGATTTAGTTTCAGCCTATCTTGGTTTTTGATATGCCCTCTTGATCAAGCTTAATCCTTTCTAGCTTTTGATTTACAGTGGGAGATGTGGGACTCTTCACTTAATCACTTAGAGGTCATTATAGAGTTCTTTATTAACCTAATCTCTATATTGTTGTATCTTAGGGAATAGGGAGGCCCAAGAGAGGAAGAGAGGCAGGGGAAAGGATGATTGGTGAAGTAGTTAGAACACACACAATATTTATCAATTGTTTGCCATCTTATATGAGCACAGTTCATGGTGCCACAAAACCATCACAATATTATCAAATAACATTGATCACAACTCATCATAATAGATATAACAATAATTAAAAACTTGAAATATTATAAAAATTACCAAAATATGATACAAAGACACAAAGTGAGCATATGCTATTGGAAAATATGGCACTGATAGACTTGCTTAATGCAGAGTTGCCACAAAATTCCAATTTGGAAATAAAAAACAATATCTGTGAAGTACCATAAACAAGCACAATAAAATGAGGCATGCCTGTAGAAGGATAAGGAGATTGTCATAGTTTCAGTTCAGCTCCAGTTATTACTCAACAACCAGAATAGTCATATGGATGTCATGGAGAAAAACCAGATGACAGATTTTCAAAGTATACAGTCTGTTTTGTGTACCTTCAACTCAAAATTAACAAAAAGAAGCCTATTTACTTCTCTCCCATTGCTCTACATTGTTTCAAAGTGTAATAATCTTTGGTTGTATAAGACTAAAATCTAATTAAATCGACAAACATCTAGCAAGACAGTTATCTATCAAATAAATTTCTGAGTAGCATATAAAAGCTTACAATAGTGGCTTGGTAATATTTTGTCAGGTGATATAAAGATGAATAAGCACTACCATGCCTTAAAGAAACTAAAAATTTGTGGGGAAGAGAGACCCAAACACATACACAAAGACACACACACAGAGAAGGTGGGATTGTGCGATGTCATAGGTTGTTTGTTCTAGTTTACTGAAAACATAGGGTTTGCTCTCAGTCACAGAGAAATCACAATTAAATATGTATTATCAAATGCTCAATTATCTGAGGAAATACGTTTTTCTTTGTTTATACATATTTATGATGCTCATTCTGTATATAGTCAGAATGTGGAAGCTGAAGAAGGTACATGTGAGTTCCACATATCAAATGTATTGCAAGGAATTCCAGGAACCAAAAGTCCCAGAGAGACTAGTGAAAATAGAGGGGAACAATACAACCATTTAATACTTGCTATATGCTTATATTCTTAGAACATACAAGCAAAGAAACATTTATTCAAGAAATCTACCAAAATGCCATAAAAGCAGTGATAGTTTTGGGCATGTGAACTATGACCCTCACACTCCTCCCCACTCAGTATAACAGAAACTCCACTCCAAGATGGTGCAGCCAAAAACACAGCCCCTTCTCCACACAGCTCCCAGTCATGGACTATGGTATATTCCTAGGAGGGGCAGAATATCAGAAATTCTCATTCCATCTCTCCCCACCTCACCATTGCCTGTTTCAGGGGTTAAGTTCCTGGTGAGTGCAGGTGAAAGGTTGAGGATGTACAGGTTCTACTGTCATCACAGCATACTAGAAATGTAGGAGTCCTAAACACTCTTTCCCTGGCCTATTTGTAGAGTGCTTGGCACATTAGAAGATCCAAGCCAAGAAGACAAGAGGCTTACCACACCAGCCCCAATGTTCAGCTTCTAAAGCAGGAAAATCAATCAGAGATGAGTATGCCACTATTCCTACTACCAACCCTAGAGCCATGGCTTAGAGAATTTGCTAAGGGTAAAGGCAAGCTATAAAACAGAGAGCTTCTAAGCTCTTCCTAAAGGAGCTTTCTTTGAAACAGAGTGTGGTAAAGTTCGTGCCCAAGAGTTCTCCCCAAATAACAGGATGATTTGGGGAAAAACAATTAAAAGGAGCATTTTAGCTTCATTAGAGATATAAGCCAAACCATAAGACAATAAGTTTACCAGAAAGAACCAGGAAAAGAGACAATCAAGAAAAGCCCTCCAAGGGACAAAACAAAACTCAGGCACTGAATTCCAAAACTATCTCCTCAAAGGAGTGCAAATGTAATTGAGTCAGTCTGTGGAGCAATTTATGCTACAAGGCATTGTTGAAAACAGTACAGCAATATGTAAGCAAGTACAGGAATTTTTTAAATATCTCATTGTGAAATACTGAAATCAACTCAGCCATACCGAGGTAAGAAGATTCATGAAGGTATGTTGAATGAGAGGATAGAGAAGTAAAAGTTTGTTTTAAAATTAAAGATGTTAATAGGGCAATGGGCCTGTGGAGGATCATAAAAATTGTATTTTGGACAAAAGGATAATAAATCGTAACACAAAAGAAAAAGTGATCTTTGCTGAAAGAATGAACTTTCTGTAAGCTAAGGTGGTATAGTTAAAAGTGTTTGAATATGTGTTATGTTTCACATAGTTTTAACACAGAGTATTATTGTTGGCAATTGTCTGCAGGTATGAACAATAACCTTCAAATCTTATAATAGCAATAATAGTAGAGATCGTTGATAACTGATATGCCCAAATGGTTTCGATAATGCTTTTCAAAAGGGAAAAAATGAGCTGTTTCTATTAAAGATACTTTGGAAAATAAATTTGTTGAATTTATCAATGATAAATGTTTGAGGTGGTGGATTTGCTAATTATCCTGATTTGAACTTTACACATTGTATATACGTGTCAAAATATCATACCATAACCCATTAATGCATGCAATTAGTATGTGTTGATTAAAAATAATAAGAAAAACAAAGTTTGCAATCAGGGTAATCTAAGCTCTACCATCAGCTATTTTAAATATATATGTTATAGATTTATATTTAAAGAATTCCAGTATCATAATTTCTTGAGATTTATGCAATTCTGATCCCTTTGGAATTAGCTTTCCAATCTTAATTTGCATTTTAATATCATTAGAGAGCTGCTTTCCATATTCTGTTAGAGAGTTATTTTGTGGGTATGTTTAATGATATCATAAATATCGTGAATATAAGAAAAAGATTCATAGTAAACTTGTTTCAAAATTTGGAAAAATGTTTATAAAGAAACAAATAGTGAATTAAAATCACTTTCTACATTAATGTGTTTATTTCCCTGGATAATTAAGCAGAAAGTGCTTTGAGTTAGAGTGGCTAGGGGGCAAGTATTAGAGTACTTGGGTGCTTTTTGTTTAAACAGTTTACATAATCTTAAAAACTCTCACTTCCCTTTGCCACTTTAGACCTGATAGAAATATTAGCAGGATAATTTTACTTTCATTAAAAACATTAAATATAGAGTTACACGTCTCAAATTATAGAAGCCTTATTATTGACCATTATAGTCTTCTTACTCTTCAAGTATTTGAAGTATAGCCACTGGACATAAATACATAAGTTCCATCATTATATCTTCATACATGGATGAATTTCAATCATTAGTACATAACATCTCAGGGGAATGTTTTCTGAAATGCATGACTCCTGGAAGTTGATTTTAAAAATGAGAAAAGAAACAGAAGTAAATCATCTCCAACAAGCTGATAATGTTTTGTAGTACAGTGTGAGATGATACTGTTGTGAAAGCAAGGAATTTGCCTTTTACAGTAAGTTCAAACACAGGTGACCAAGGTAATATATCTGCAGATTGGCAATTGAGTACAACCCAACAAGGGCATAATCTGATGACTGGAGTGAATTAGGGACTGACCATAGTTTAAGATTATTTATTTTCATTGTGTGTAATAGAATAAAGAAATCCCTTCCCTCCAAAAAATATTCATTGGCATCTGAGTTCACTAATGTAGCATATTTTTAAACAACCAAGTAGAAATAATATTTTTAATTTCTCAAATCTAACATCTGATTTAAAACATGGTACAGATAACTTTATGAAATGCAAAGCATTATAGGCTATTAATAGCAATACATAATGCTAATGGCAGAAAAACAACTTTGCTATTTATAGGTAGCTGCTATGCACAGTCACAATGTCAATATATTACATTTCAGAGACTGTTTTCCACCTGTTAGGTACTTTGCTATTTTGTAAGATATGTTTTTTTTGTATTTATTCATATTTTATTTTTTTCCATTGTTCTTTATTCCTTCTGAATATTCCAAAATGCTTTATTTTATCATTTTCTTTTTGTTTCAAGAACTTCCTTTAGCCATTCTCTTAGGGTAGGCCTGCTGATGACAAATTCTCCTATTTTTCCTTCATCTGAGAATGTCTGGATTTCCCATTTATTTCTTAAGGATATTTTCAGTGGAGATAATGTTCTGGGTTGACAGGATTTTTCTTTCATATTTTAAAAATGTTGTGCCACTTTCCTTCCTTCCATGGTTTCTGATGAAAACTCTACTACCACTTGATTATTTTTACCCTATAGGTAAGGTGTTAGTTTTCTCTCTGCTTTCAAGAGTTTTTCTTTGTTGTTAGTTTTTAGAAATTTGATTATAGTGTGTCGTAGAGTGAATTTCTTTGGGTTTATCTTTTTGGGGGTAAGCCAGCTTCTTGAATCTTTAGTTTAATATCTTTTGCGAAATTTGTGAAATTGTCAGCAATTATTTTTTGGAATACTTTTTTCAGCCTCACATTCTTTCTTTCTTGAATTTCAATGACATAAATGTTGGATGTTTTGTTATAATTCCCCAGTTCTTTGAAGCTTTGTCCATTTTCTTAAAATTCCATTTTCTATTTCTTGCTCATATTACCATAAAAATGCTTCAATAAGCAGTTTTGAACATGTTTGGAATGAATAGAAAATTAGAAAGTTTCTGTAAAGAAATAGAAGATATAAATCAAATAGAAATTTTAGAACTTAAAAATATAATAACCTAAATATAAAACAAAACAAAATGCAATGGATGGGCTCACCAGCAGAATGGAAAAGACAGAAGAAAGAATCAGGAAACTTCAAGTTAGAATAGAAATTATCCAATGTAAGATATGTTTTTAAATACATGGTTCTATGATATGTGCATAAGTATGCTGATTGAATAGATCTGATAACTGTATGCATTAAAAATTTCAAGTACTAAAGACATTGTAAATAAAATTGGAATGTCAGTTATTTAGAAGAGATGTTTGGAAAGTTTAAATTCAAATACTTTTCATCATATATTCCAGGCAAGGCAAATAAAAGTTAATTAGAAACATTTACCCAAATGTTTAAAATATTATGCCATTTAAAGTTGGACTTCTTTGGAAGATGCATTAACTATGTTATATTACTTATACACAGTTATAATATAACTATGTTATATTACTTACATTGTAATATAACATAGTTAATTTAAAAATTTAAAAAGAAAAACTTCCCTGGGGAATAGGTGTATATTGAGCATATTTGATCTATCTGATCTCCTAACAAGTTATATTGATTTACCAAATTTATGGTAATTACTATGAGGTGATTGTTAAATTTAAATGTGACAATTATAAGTTGTCCTAAAATAAAATTGTTATATGGGGACATTTGTCTTTAATAATCTCTGCAATGTTTGTGTGTGTGTGTTTATTTCTGTTTTATTCTTCTGAATAACTGAATTAATATGTAAGCATCATTAAAGACATATTACTGTTCCTGTTTTTCTTAGTTAATGCATGCCAAATGGAGTCTAAGTTGGGTGCCATTATACTCATAATGACTCTAGAGCTATTATAAAGCGTCTTACCTTAGAAACACTAATTTTTCTTTCTTGCATGAAAATATAGTATTTCTATTGGGATTATAGGAATGAAACCACTCTCATGCTAGGTCAGTTAGGTAGGGGAAGGGTGGAGATGAACAGAGGAGGAGATTTGATGAGGCAGATCGGATTCCTTTCCAGCATCTGTCAATGACTCCATGGAAGCTGCCACCAACATGACCCACTGCAGATTTGGTGCCCTCCTATTTAGAATCTGAGTATTTATCACTGAAATATATATGAAGATAAGAATGAGTGGTCATCTTCTTCTTGCATAAACCTTAAAATTGAAGAGATAAAGGAAGGAATCAATGAACTGAAAGACAGAAAATAGAAATTACACAATCTAGAAATAGATTGAAAAAAATAAAAGTGAACAGAGCCTCGGGGATCTGAAAGATTATAACAATAGATCCAGTATTCATATTATTGGAGTTTCAGAAGGAGAGGAACAAGATAGCAGGGCTGGAAAATGTTAAAGAAATAATGGCTCAACATATCCCCAAATCGGCAAAAGACAAAAACTTACAGATTTAAAGATTGTGTAGAACACAACAGTGCCATCCACCAACAGATTCTAAGTGGCAATTACAGACACTCTGCAAAGCAACAGCAGAACACATATGATTTTCAAGTGTCCACAAAACAGTTACCAACACACACCGTACCCTGGGCCACAAAACAAACTTCAAAGATTTAAAAGAATTAAAATCATAGACTGTGTCTTTGACCCCAGTGCAATTGAACTAGAAATAAATAGCTGAAATTAAAAAGAAATTTTTTCAAATATTTAGAAACTTAATATTTTTCAAATATTTAAGTATGCCCTTAGAAAAGGGGCATACTTCTAAATAATCCATAAAGTCCAAGAAAGTCTCAATAGGATTTTTTTAAAAAAAGATTTGAACCGGATGGTGGTGGTGGTGATTTGTGTTGCTATTGTTTCCTCCCTCTTTGCTGCCTATCTTCCCCTACATCATCTAGTAAAACTCTCAGAACTCTGCATGCTACAATTTTGAACACCCAGAAGATTCTTCTGAAGCAGGTACCTGCACTGTGCCAATAGCTACATGTACCAAGCTACATCTGCCACAGCTGCCAACTGGCCTGGGAATAATACAGCTGTTTGGCTTAGACAACTTCACAGGGAATATTTAGAAAAGCAGAACTTCCTCTTCATTCTTAGAAAATTATCTTGCTAGACTTCTTTCTGCCGGAGACAGTTTAGGAAAGGTAGTTTTTCATGCAAATTTATTTTTAAATTTTTTTAGTAAGTATTCTTACTTATTGACATTTGAAGCAAATTTTAATCTTGAAATTGTTTTATCACAGTATTAACATAAACTTAAACCTAGATAGATTTATGTTTATGTAAATTATAGCTATTTTTGTCATTAGATGATTTAAAATGACTGAACCTTAATGTTTAGTATTTAAAACATCATGTGATTAGTTTTAAAGAGACACTTTACAAAGTTTAGAAAACTATGCAAAATTTTTAAACTGTTCTGGAAAAAGTATTTCCTTATAGTACATACTATAAGTAAATTTCATGTAAAGTACAAGTAAGTACAAGTAAAATTCATGTAAAAATTTGGAATTATACATACATTTATAACTGTGCAAAATGACAGAGCATCAATTATCTCTCTTACTGATTAGAATTTTTGAAAACTACAGAGCAGTAAGTTCAAAAGACTTGCAGATGTCTATGTAGAGTTTCCAAATCCATAATTACTCTATTTAGTGATTTTATCTAAGTTCTAGACTGAGAATTATATTTGAAAGCTAAAGGCTAAGTGAAATTAACTATAATTATTGAATGATTTCTGTTTCAAAATAAGTCAATAAAATATTGAGGAAAGTAATTTTTGGTCATTATGAAATTTGTACTTTTGAAAATGAATGCAAAATTATACACATAAATTCACCTTAAAATGTAATATTTTTAATGCTAAACAAAAACAGTTTGTTGGTCACTAACTTAAAGAAGTTCTTTTCTATAAAATAAAAAATAAATAAAATCCACTAGATCATTTTCCTGAAAAGGAAAATAATGAATTGCTTTAGAATGATATACCAAATTATATGTTTAAATAACCATAATATCCTAATTATTCAATAACTGAAATATACCACATACACATAATAAAACATATATTAATTCATATCTATATCAAGGCTTCCCATAATTGCATTAATATCAAGGACAGCCACTGCTCATTGCATTGTCATATTGAACTTATTAAAATGCTCTGATTTTGCTCTCACTTGGGATTCTTTGTCTTTTCCCCTCTATCAAGTAATTCTGTAGCTAGTTTTTGGACCTCCATGCATGATTTTGCAATCATCCTGTGAAATGTCAACTTTTTAAATTTAATCCAGTTTCTATTCTGGTGAGTGTGAAGGAGATATTTATGTGCTAAGCTTATTCCGTAGAGGCAGGTTTCCACTTTTTAACCTAAAGGCATTTCCATTACACAGATGCTCTACCAAACTTGTCACCTCTGGAGGATCAAATGCTTACTATATGCTAAATATTTCATGCTTTGTTACTCTAAGAAATAGAAAAATAGATATTGAAGCCATTAAGATTGCAGGCATGTATAGGAATGAATACATGACTTTTTTTGAGCTGAATTAGAAGTTTTCTTGCATTGGTGATTTCTCTACAATAACCTCCCTGCTCAAAAAAAAATTTTATATATATATATATATATGTTAGAGAGAGAGAGAGAGAGAAAACAAACAAAGGAAGAAAGAAACAATGAAAGAAAAACAATACATTTGTAGGGATTTCACCGAATAGTTATCTACAGTCAGGGCATTAAACTTACAACACTGAAAATTCCATGTTAGGTCAGTAGGGAAAGCTATACAAATGGTTCAGAGGTTTTTTATTATTATTATTTTCTTTTAAGATAAAAACATTATGGCATTCCAAAGTAGTAATATATAACATCATCAGCAAAGTACTAATTTATTCATTTAATTCACTTATTCATTCAACATTTATTAAGTGTGGGATACTTAGCAAGTACAAAGAATACAAAGATAGAAACTTATCTTTTAGAATGGGATTCATTTTACATTAATTTACATTAATAACTTTAAACATTTTAGGTACTACAATATTAGGAAGGTTATGAGGAGATATAATTACAACTGACAGATCATCCACAAAGATATTCAGAATCTGGATCTGTTACTTCCATACTCAAATATGCTACAACATTCATTGCAGAGGCATTTCCTATACCTGTTTGCTCAGTTTAATTATTTAGAAAGAATTTAAGCTGCCTTAGGATTCTAGCAAAAGGTGTGTTAAGCATTCCTATAAATAAATAATAGTGATTATATGTAATATTAAAATGCAATATATATATATATATATATATACATATGGTAGTAAATAATACATTATGATGTGCCAGATATTCCCAAATTAGTTAACCCAAGGATAAAAGGAGATATGATAAATAATTATTTTGTCATTTATAAATAGCTATCTAGTGATCTATATAGAAAGTAGTGCCTTATATTCTTAAACTTTTCATATAAATGTTTTTATCAATCTTTCTTTTGAATATTTTACTTATCTTGGAACTATGTG
Source organism: Microcebus murinus (assembly GCF_040939455.1). Classification (NCBI taxonomy): domain Eukaryota; kingdom Metazoa; phylum Chordata; class Mammalia; order Primates; family Cheirogaleidae; genus Microcebus; species Microcebus murinus. The sequence continues at coordinate 67,831,437 of NC_134111.1, read as the reverse complement.
TGTGCAAATGACACTTTTATCAATTATTATAACCTTTTTAATATTTACTGTTTCTTGAGTTTAATGTCCTAATCTTACTTTTAGTTAAAAAACGCTGGACACCATTCTAACTTCTTTCACTTAATCAAGAAAATGAATACTAAATTAGAACTTCCCTAAATTTAATGAAAAATATATACAAAGTTGAAAAGAAAATTATCTTTCCCAAGAAATAAAGAATGGCTGTCCTAAATGTTACACAATTTTTAGACACTAAAAATAGATTATTAAAACATATATTATTCAACTTCTTAAAATGGTGAAACAGATTAATGAATATGAAAAATTTAATTTATTCATTATAACATTTTACATTTATGAAATAAAATAAATATTTTGTGATAAAGTATAATACCATCATCATTTTGTTAATATTTTTCTCATACTCTTTAGTATTCAGCTATTAAATATAAAAATTGTATTTTTCAATTTATATAATTTTTAAAGGTTTAATATTATGTATAAAATAAGCAGAGAATTAATGTTGATTATGTGTCCACCACTTTCTGATTTTTAGGGTAGATGAATTTACTTATATTGTCTACTTAATCTGAAAACAACTAATTGTGGTAGGAATTATTAATCATAATTTAAGTGCAAGATAAGGTTTAAAAAGGTCAATAATTTCCAACATACACTTCAGCAAACTGTACCATACAGAGGAAGTTCAATTGTCTAAATAATACTTCTTACTGAAACTACTTGAATATACAAAAGAAGATTGGACCCAAAAGAACATCTGATTTAAAAGTGCAGGGTTGCAAGGATTTACTGATGCATTTGGAATAGTGCCCATTTGATTAAGAAAATATGTTGCATTGGAAGTTTTATTTCTGTGAAAAAGACGATCTCAGAGTGTGATTATCATAAAAGCTTTCTCTTAAAAGTATTCTGAAATTTTAGTTGGAAAGAATTGCCCAGTTGAAGCCTCCTGTTATATTCAAACCGACAGCTGAAAAACAAGATTATGTCTTACTCTTCTGGATTTATAGAATTATATACTTAATTCATTGAATAGCATTAAACATTCTTTTCACTCTCTCAGGATTCATTGCAAGAGAGTCAATTAAGGTATTTGATTACAGTTGTTACTGAAAATCCCATTTTGTGCAACATTAAAATAAGCATCTCTTTATGAATATTTTGCTACTCATTCACCATCAATGTAACTTGTATTTTGAGTTGTCCTCTGCTGAGTAGATGGAGCTTCATCGGCTACTGTTTTAATCTAGTCCTCCTTCAGACTAACCATTAAGCAGAACTACAAGTGCTGGCTGTTTCTGGTCAAGAGACCAGATATGCTCTCTGTAATGTCAACTAGCCCATATTAGGATTAAATGTTCAGCCTTAGCTTTAATAATATCATGCACCAAGTAACAGACTCCTTACACATAACAGCAAAATACAGTTTATGGAGTTTGGATTTGAAACAAATTGTGTATAATATAAGCTTAATAAAAAATATTCAGAAACGCACATAAACAAAACCTCTCACTGTAAGAATGTTGAAATACCCCCAAATTATTCCTAATTATGATATGTACATAGAAAACATTCCACTTTATTATTTTATAAATTCAGGATTTATTTAACATTATAGGTTGTCTAATTCTGGAAGCCAAGCAGCCTTCTTGCCCAAAATAAACTATTCCCCGATTAATGTCTTCAAATAAGCCTTGAGAAAAAAGTTCTGACAACTATTAATACTTTGCCAGGGTAAGAACAGTAGATCTCCATAAAAAGTCTCAGTCATTTGTTTCATTTATTTTGACAAAGTCATCAATGCCATCTTTGAAACTGGTGAACTTGTTACATCACAGTGTATGTACATGTTCTATTTTTCTACCTCTTCCTGGCATTATTCTTATAAATAAGTGTCATCAGATTATGGTGCTTACTGTGGCCCTGATGAAAGAGCTCCCCATATGAAAACCTCCAAAAATACAAGCAGACAAAACGTTTAGACCTTCATCTCTGTTTTTTTTACCATTGTTTTCTTACAGAGAGTCAGACTTTGGTTTTTATTCAGGTTATAATGTTTACTAGCTGTGTAATTTTGGAGAAATTACTTACCCTTTATGACACTTGGTTTCTTCCTGTATGAAGCCTATATAATGTGCGACTCATAAAACTCTTATAAGAATACATTAACATAGCATCTATAAAGAACAAATCAAGAATATTTCTCCATTGTCCATTTTCTGTGCTTGGTATATTATTATTTATGCTTCAAGGTTAAAGTTGTAAATTCCCTCATGACTACCTTTTAAACCAAATTACTTAAATTATTTTTCATACTGCAAAGCTTTGTTTATCATATCATTATAAAACCTCAGTGTTCAACAAAAGTGTAACTGCTATTAATTAGTTAATACGCAGTTTGATACTTCATAATAATACATTAAGATATGTCCAGAAAGTCCCAAGTATATCATCTGGAAGCAACACCAAATCTCTGATTGTTGACCAGTTCTCCCTAAACATCTATTAATACTTTTGTACAGAATTTTCATTTCCTTAGAGTTCAGCATCAATATTATTAGAGAATAATCCTCAGAGACACTGAGAAGAGTTTTACCTCACCTTGGTTAGCAGGCATGTGTGCAAAAGTTCAGGCTTAAAGAAATTTATATATGTTCTTCTTTGGGGAGAAGATGGGTCTGTGGCCATTTTAATTATTGTATCTAGTGCTGAAATGTATAACAATCTGATGTGGGTAAAAAGTAAAAGATTTAGTGCTAAAGAATTAGACAAAGCTGAAGTCTCAAAGACTTAGAACACTTTTGGTGGAGGGATAGGAAAAGGGAACTAGCAAACCATGTCTCAGGCACTGTGCTTATTTTATCATGCGTATTACCTAAATTCAGAGGAAGTAAAACTTGGAAGAGTGAGGTGTCATCTTAAAATTGATGGGAAATAAAATCAAAATTTCCAATAAATTGCCTAAGAATTTAGAATGAGAAAAAAACCCAGAACATTGAAGGAGAATATTGAAAAGATAATTCTGAGATGAAAAAGGATATGTCTCCTAAAGCTTCATCACTTAAAAAAATATTGCATCAAAATAAATATATGAACTTCTAAATATTAATTAGCTGGCAGCTCTAGGGAGTTTTAGTTGTCTTTCATCTCTGTCTCTTCAGTGTCTGCTATATATAGTCACCAAAGGCATGTTGACTGAATGAAAACATGTTCAATTATACAGGAATCATTTAAGCATTTGTTAGTAAAATGTTATCTGTGGAATTCTAAAAGTAAAAAAGATGAACAAAGTATACTCTATCCTAAATAATCTTATAATGGTATTTTCCAGGCATTTGATAGAAGAAGGATAATGCAAAAGAAACATTTTTCCAATATTAATATGTTTTAATAACAAAAAATCCTCAAAAGGTGATGTAAAAATTTGCAAATTCTATTATTACTAAGGTAATAAAATAACCATCTCTTAGCCAAATTTGCATTATGTGTTGAAATATTTGTTTATAATTTCATGCAGAATTCCTAAATTAGAACTTCTTTATGGTATTCTCAGTAAAAGTTTATGCAAAAACACTAGAAATATCTAGTGTTTAGATGGTGATATCCAAATCTTTCCTTATCATGTTATTAGTATTTAAACAGTAAGTGACTTCAGAATCATTATTCCTATGGGATGATGTGCTAAGTTTGTACTTGTGGATGGTGTCTCATCAGGATGCATCATTTTCTTAATAATTAGATGAAGCCCAGAGTTTCTGAATTTTGAAATCATTAGTAATTGATCACTTCAAATGAGAACACTGCTGTTATGACTAATGAATGAATTGTTAATGTTTTTAATAGATGATATTTTGTACTGATAGAGAAATGACTATGTATGAGTATTTATCATCTGATTCTCAACAGGATACTGCAAAAAGCAGGATGATTATATCTCAATTGCATATTTCCTTTTAACATGTTTTAATAAAGCTTTGAAGTGTAAGGAACAATATTAATTTGTCTTTTAAAGTTCAGTTATATAGATATATTATGTGGTGACAATTTTCCATTGTAAAGAGAAATTATTGTAATTTATCTGTAAAACTACAGTGTGTGACTGTTTCTGGTCAAACATCCTTGTGAAATAACTGAAATAGGTAACTAGAGATACCTTACTTCTATCTTTGTGAAAACTTCTTCAAAGGCTATTGTACACTTTGTTGTACACTTTAACACTTTCTGTTAAAGCTGTAGTGTTAGGATGCTCTTTATCTCTTATTGTACAAAGGGAACTTGTAACCACGAATTATATTCATAAAACTGACAAATGCATATGTATAGCATTGATTCTTCAGCTTATGTTTAAAATATTTTTTCAATGTTTATGATATTTAAATACCCTTGACAATTGTCACTGTTCAGTTAGGCTGACCTGTCAGGTAGACACATAAAAATGTTTCCTTAACAAAGGAACTGCCTTTAATCTCTTCCTTCTCACCTGTCAAAAACAAAACAAAACAAAAAGTTGCATATTCATATTAGACTATCTTGCCTCTAGTTCCTTCCCTATTACTAAATAGAGAATTTTCTCCATCAGGAGTTTTTTGCCTCCATTAATTTTGTGTGTCATATGTATTTCTATCAAATAATTACCCCAAATCATAAATAACTATTCCTTGGCTATCTATCCACACTTACCTCTTATTTATTTATGCAAGCTCCAAATAGTAGGCTGAGAAATAGATTATAATGACTGATGAAAATATCTAAGTTTTTTTTTTCCCCCCCTTTTAATCTGAATCCTTTGCCTTTATCTGAGAAGGGAGAAAGCACACAAAGCACTGCTGGAATTCTTCATAAATACAATTTCATTTTATTTTATGGCATTTTTTGTTTTAATCAAGCGGAAACATTTACTGCTATGTACCTAAAGTCAAGTTCTCTAGTCTTAGATACACCACAGAAAATATTTTTCCTATGTTTTCTTTTATTTTCAATTTGTTCTTCAGCAAAATTGGAAAGATGATTGTTTGCCTCATTCTGCACTCCACTATTGGCAAATATGAATACCCAATGAGCTAGTGATACAGCTCAGATTCACATAGGAAGGGTGAAGATTGGAGCAAAAGGAAAAGTAATAAAACCTATGTAGTTCTTGAAAGCTTTACATTCACTGTTGCATTTTAATAATATCAGAGTACTTTTGAGGCTTTCCTCATTTTAAGGTTATAATAGGAAATTATTCTCATAATCTGAAAAATCAATGTACATTTCTCTTGTCGATTAATAAAAATATATTATTTTTATCACCAGGAAGTTGTGAAAAATTTCTAGACTTCTAAAGTTTTTGTTTTTTATTTTTTGGCTTTTTTTCTCTTTTTTCATGTTTTTACACATCTCAGAGAATTATATTTTAAGTATAGTGGAAAGGATACATTTTCCTGTGTTGTCACCTCTCCAAGAATTTTCCACTCTGGGAAGCAGAGGAGACCTTCATAAGTGAGAATACCAAAATAGAGTTGAATAGCTTCTAAAACTTCATCGTTATATAATTCTTTGAAATTAATCCTAGTAGAACTGCCATGGACTATGTGTATGTGTGTGTGTATGTATGTGTGTGAATGTATGTTTCATAAGGTGTCACAAAATCATTTTAGTGGTAGGTTATGAATATACTGCCTATAGAATATACCCAGAGTATCAATATAGACATCTAGAATTTTAGCTAATATCTTTAATTCTTTATAGTATCAGTATACATGATAATGAGAATAATTGCTAGCAAGTATTCCATGCTCACATTGTGTAAGACAGTATTTTGATATTTTCATGTATATTTCTTCAAAACCTTGTATCTGTAATGCATTGTAATTATGTACATTTGTGTATAAAAGATGTGAACACTGAACTTTAGAAAGGTTGAGAAAATAATCCAAAGCCACATATTAATATATAGAAAAATAAATACAAACCCTGATTTTTGTCCAATGCCTGATTTTTAATCATGGGCTATCTCTAAAAGGTCTTACTCAAATTTTATCTTATAAATTAGAAAATTAAGAGTATATGCATACAGCTGGGCACGGTGGCTCATGCCTGCAATCCTAGCACTCTGGGAGGCCAACATGTGAGGGTCACTTAAGATCAGGAGTTGGAGACCAGCCTGAGCAAGAGTGAGACCCCATCTCTACTAAAAATAGAAAAAAATTAGTTGGACAACTAAAAATATATGGAAACAAATAGCTGGGCATGGTGGCACATGCCTGTAGTCCCAGCTACTCAGGAGGCTAAGGTAGTAGGATTGCTTGAGCCCAGGAGTTTGAGGTTGCTGTGAGCTAGGCTGACACCATGGCACTGTAGCCCAGGCAACAGAATGAGACTCTATCTCATAAAAACAAACAAACAAACAAAAAGTATATGCAGACAAGGGAAAACAAATAATATGGAGTCAAGTTTGGGGCTTATTCTCTCCTGGTTTCAATTGATTTCTGTTGGGCTACATATTGTATGTAATATTGTATGTAATATACATATTTGACATAAATTTTACATCAATAAAGGGAGAAACACATTCTATTAAAGGTACTTGAATTTTCGAAGTGTTTTAGTTCAATGTCAATTCTGATATGGTTTTGCTTAGTTACTGAGGCATGTTTATTCTTTCTGATCCAACAGAGTTCAGGGAGCTTAACATTTTTCTCTAAGTTAAAAAAAATGAATAAATATGAATGAAGAGTCTGAGATAAATTTGATATTTTAATAGTTTAAATCTAGATAGATTAAAAATACTGAGGGCTTCTAAGTGCATGCTAAAATTTTAAATAAGAATACATTATTATGAAAATGTCTGAAATACCAGTCTTAAAAAAAGACTTACATATATTTGCTGACTTTTTTCACAAAACCTACAAAAAATCACAGTCAATGGTATCAGCATTGAATAATTGTATAATTGTACATTGTATAATTCAGCCTGTAAAATTAAACTACAACTATCAGATTTATTTAATTCTAATCATTTTTTGTGAATTGATTGATAAAAAGCACTATTTGTCTGGCACAATGAGGAATATTTTTCCACATTATTACTTATTCCCTTGAACAAGTCAACCTCAAACCCAATGGGACTTGGCAATGGTTCATGAAAAGAAAAGCCTTACCAAGTACATTTGATTTCCTGAAGGGTAAAGTTATATAATATAAAATATGAATATCGTAAATGTAAAAGAGATGTATAACTTAGCAAAGACAAATAAATAATATTCAGTCATCCCATATACTTAAAAATAAGAACTTTAAGAGAATCATATTCAGCAACAAAGATAATCAAAGTCAATGTTTGATAAAATGCATTAAAACAAGAAATAATGAAAATATAAATATTCAATGGGGAGAAGGTCTCTCAAAAGCACTAGTGCCAAAGATACATGGAATGTTGGTTGACAGGAGATTAAATGAGAGAAAGACATACATTGTAAAAGTGATTATGATAAAATAGATAAGATCTTGTTCCAACAGAAGCTTTATTTTTTACCCCCTACCCTGTTTAAACATGAGCCCATCATAGGCCCACTAACCCTGCCTGCCCTGCCACCTGCAACCTGCCTCAAAGAGTAAATGATCTCATCAGTCTGGATTTCATGATTTTGAGATGCAACCAAATGGCCTCAGCAGGAGTTTAGAAGAATGATATTTTTCTGTATTCTATTCTAAATCATTAGCATGCTTGTTCATACCTATTTAATTTCATTTTCTCTTTTTATTCAGCTTCTTTAAATTGTTATTGTCTTTGTTCCATTTTTTTTGTTCTATCTTAGTTATATGAATATTCCTGATGTATTTGTGCTTGGATTTGATTATATCTACATTTCTATCAATCCTATCCATCCTTAGCTACATTTTATTTTGCTCAGACTTTCTTATTCACTTTATGAAAAGACCTTATCTGTAGGATTTTAGGAAAAGTAGCTATAAAGGGGGATATAAACTGTCATATATTTTTATAACCTTTTATTATTGAAAATGTCAAACATGCAAAAAGAAGGAAGATTACTGCAATAAACAGCCATGGATGGATAGCCCAACTTCAACAATTGTCAACTTACGTTTGCTTCATCTATACCCTCCCCTCACTCCCTATCCTTGCCACTTATATTAATACAAATTCTCACAATTATATCATTTAATTTCTAAATGTTTCCGTATGCATTTCTATAAGATAAAAATTCTCTAAACTTTAACACCTAAAATTTTGAAATAAATTGTTTCTTTCAGCCTATATCCAGTCTTCAAATTTATCCAACTGTCTTAAATAATTTTAAGCAGTTGGCTTAAATTTAAATGAGTATTTTAACAATATCCAATTGGTTAATGCCTTTTATGTCTATTTTACATGTTAACCATGTAGAAAATTTATATTTCATTTTGTATCTAATTTTAAGAAACTAAATCCAAATTTAAGTCCTAATGTATGAAAAGATTAGTGTATGAGCATACTGATTCCAAACTTTTAATTCATCTTTGAACAAACTTTAATCAGGTAGGCTCAGTCTATTGCCACAGTGTGTTTACATACTTGAGGAAGGTTTTCTCCTCAGAGACATACATAAAGATTACAATGACAATGCTTTCCTAGGCTCTAGTGTTGCTAAAATAGACTTAACAATGCAATAGGAGTAGAAATGGGTATCATGTTTACTCAGAAACCTTTAGAATTTGCTTTCAAGAATACCTGGGTAATTGAATAGCAGGTCATTTTTCTTTGCTGCTTTTGTTTTGTTTTATACAAACCTCCTCCATTCCAAGTGAAGGAGGTTGTATTTTCTATGATACTCTGAAGTAAAAAGAAAGGTAACATTATGATTATAATAATATTTATGTTTATAATTCTACCTGACAGTAAACCAATGTATTTGTGCTTGAAAATGTTTAATAGCTTTACTCCCTTTTTATTGCATTTTATGTGTGGATGAAAAGATAAAAAAGGCAATAGTAATCAAAGGCACTTGATTTGTGTATTGTGTAGTTAATAATTTTCAATGAAATTTTGGGAAAATTTTGTAAACTTTGAATATCTACTCCATCATTTATAAAATGAGTAAAACAATACTTATACCATAAAATTGTTTTTAAAATATGTGACCATGTTTGTAATATTTAAATTTTAAATATTATAAAATAATCTATAGAAATATTATACTGGGGAAGGAATAAATCTCAAGTAATCCCTAGGTCCAGTACCCTGTTGCTAAATAGATTAATTTAATTGAATTTCTACTATGTGCCATGTACTTTATATTATCTTTTAATGTATGCATATATATCATATGTGCATAATTTGATTTTCAGACTGAAACCGTAGTGTTAGAATTTTGAGCTCCATTCTACAGATGAGAAAACTAATCTGAGAAAAATTTGGTTATTCCCATCCCTTTTCAGATGACCAAGGAGAATATATACTGAAGAGAAAACTGCCAATTTTTCTTTTACTGGCCTATTCAGAGAGGTTTAATAGAAAAAACTTGGATTTCGACTTTTTAAAAATTTGGGGGATATGTATTGTAGGGATTGGGAATGATGTGACATTATGGGAATAGAGACTTTAAGTGACTTGATACTTCTGCTTCTGGCTACGATAGACAGACACTAAAGCAGTCCTTATGTCTTAAAAACTCTTATAACAGCACAATTCACAATTGCAAAAATGTGGAAACAACTCAAGTGCCCATCAATACATAAGTGGATTAATAAAATGTAGCATATGTATTCCATGGAGTACTACTGAGCCATAAAAAATGGTGAACTAATACCTCTTATATTAACCTGGATGGAGCTAGAGACCCTTAGAAGTGAATGGAAAAACAAACAAGAATGGAAGAACAAATATCACATGTATTCACCTTTAAATTGGAACTAATTGATCAACACTTATGTGTACATATGGAAAAAACATTCTTCAAAAATCTAGTAGATGCTGGGGGTAAGAGGGAATGGGTAAATTCATACCCAACAGGTACAATGCATACTATCTGGGGGATGGATACTTATACACTTATAACTTTGACTCAAATGGTACAAGAGCAATTTATACAACCAAAATGTTTGTACCACTGTAATAATCTGAAAAAAAAAAGTAGTAAAAGAGAATAAAAAATATAAATAATTTTTTGTCAGGTATTTTAAAGAAGCAAAGAAATCCTCCAATATTGAGAGAATGAAAATTCAGAAAGTGAGCTTCAGATTGTCCTGGCTCAAGATCTGTGGTACAGGTGATCAAAGTCCAAATTGAATGAGTCACTATTTGAAGAGAAGGAGGTAGAGGTCTCAATTCAGGATTTAAATCAGCTGGAATGTGTGGAACATGGCTTTGGAGAATATACTGCACAGAGGAGATCCTCATTGTTCTGTGTTGAGGTTTGCCATGTGAGGATTAAACTGCACATGAGCAGAGATGAGTATACATGGCTTACAAGAGAGTGGTTACTACAGGCTTGAAAACAGAACAGGAATAGTAGAGATTGAGCAGTGTGGGAAAGAGTGGAACTCCAGTCTATCCAGAGTGTAGACACAAAGTTACCACAGCATTAACATGCTGAGGAACTAGCCAAGACATTGGAAATGTCTCACATTGGAATTAAGGACATTTTGGTAGGTTCTGCTTTAGACTCAACCTAACAAATCTTTAGAACTAAAAGACCAAGTTTAGGAGTTGAGGATTTTGTGAAATATTTTGTATACGTCATAAAATAAAACCAAGGCTACAAAAGTTTAGAGTGATCAGCCAGTAATTGAACTATTAAATACTTACCAGAACAAATATGCATATTTTAAAGAGAAAATAACAAACTCCTAATCTCTGCAACATATTATGAACTATGTCCAGTACAAAAAATGTTACCAAACAGACAATGGAAGAGAAAAATTGGATTCATAGTCAAGAGGTTTAAAAAAATAGCCTATACAACCTGAACAACCCTATTATGGTTCAGATATTAACTCTAGCAAGCCATAGGCAAAGGCAGCTATTATATGCAAAGAAATAAAAGAATATATGTTCAAATAGTTAGGGAATAATATAATCATAATGAATGAACATTTAGGAACTTTAAGAAAAGATAATAAAACAACTGGAAGATAAACAAATTCTAGAATTGAAAGCTATAATAACTAAAATGAAAAATTCACTAGTTGACTTAATAGTGGATTGAAATTGGCAGAAGAGTCAGTAAAATTGAAGAGAAATTAATAAAAAAAGTATTATATAAAGAATGGAAAGAAAAAAGATTGGAAAAAATAGATGTAATATGAGTCACCAGTGGGAAAATCAGAAATGGTCAAACATTCAGATGGAAAAAAGATTGGCAATGGGAGAAAACATTATTTGAAGACATGAAAAGATAAAATTTCTCAAATTTTATGAAAACATTGACTTATGTATAGTAGTAATAATTTGGTAAACCCTAAACTAAATAAATTTAAAAAATAAATCAAAACATACACACATATCTAGCAGCTGTAAATATAAAAAGGAAATATTAAAGGATCAAAAGAAAAAGACAAATTATATAAAAGAGATCAACAATAGTATTTCTTGCAGAGAAAGTAAGATAAGAGGAAGATTAGAATATAAATCAAAGAAATTGAATAGAGGCACAAATAGAGAAAATTAAGGAAGACAAAAGTTAATTTTTAGGATAGATTCATATAATTAATAATCCCATTAATTTGTAACACTTAGAAAAGAAAAATGTGAAAATATATATATTAAAAATATCAGGAACAGTGTATATAACTGCAAAATCAATCGGAATTAAGTTAAATACAGTAAGAGAATATTATGAACAACTTCATGCCAATAAAGCTGATAACATAGATGTTACTTTAAACTATTTATCAAAACTGACTCAGATAAAAATCTGAGAGAGAAAATCTGAAGAGCTATTTAACTACTCAATTAATTGAATTCATAATTAAAATATATCTGGCAAAGAAAATTTCAGGCCCAGATGGTTACACTGGTGAAGTTTATAAAATATCTAAGGAAGTAATCATATCAATTTTAGAAAAACTCTTTCAGTAAAGGGAACATGTCCCAATTTGTTGGCATTTGAATAAATATGCTATGCATTCATAACCAAAACTTTCAGCAAACTAAGAGTATAGTTAAACTATCTTAAACTTATAAAGGATGTCTACTGAAATATTACATCTAACATAGTTAATGGCCACATACTAAGTGCTGTCTTTTTTAAAATAGTAACAATTCAAGACTGATTGCTCTCATAACTTATATTCAACATTGTACTAAATTTTTAGCCCAAGTAATATGGCTAGAAATACAATCAAAGGCAAAAAAGCTAGAAATTGTGATTCAGAAATATCTTTACTGGCATAGAACATTATTTTTTTGCCTAGAAAAATCATATGGAACCTATAAAAAACTACTAAAATTAATGAATAAATATAGCAAGACTTTATAATGTTTTTTTTAATTTTATTAAAGTAGTAACAAAACATTATAAAAATACTTAACCATACCATTTATTATAGTATCAAAATCATAAAATATATGAAATCACATTTAGTAAAAAATTTGTAAGACCTCTACACTAAAACTTTTAAAATATACTGAAAAAAATGAAAGATTTAAATAAATGTAGAGATTAAACACATATTGATAGATTAGAAAAAGACATCTTTTTAAGATGTTCTCCATCTATAGAATGTTCAAAACCCCAATCCAAAAGTCCTGCATATTTTCTGTAGGAATTGATGATATGATTTTAAAATTTATGTAGTAATGCAAAGTATCTTGAAGAGAAGAGAGAAACAAAAGGGGGGGAATAAATAAATTAAAATAACATAGACTACCTGATTTGAATACTATTAATCAAGAAGGTGGATATTTGTTTTAAAAAATGACAAATAAATCAGTGAAAAGGTATAGAACCTAGAAATATAAAATACACATCTAAACACACATATGCATAAAACATCATCTAATTTTTCTAAAAAGGTAACAAAGTAATTAATTGGAGAAATTATTTTCTTTCACCAAACTTAACATCTATCTTAAAACATCTTGTCCCCAACAAGTATACACCAACATTTGTTCTTAAATATAAATGTCAAATCTTTAGTTCTAAAATTTCTAAAAGGCACATAGACTCAAAAAAGCAAATAATTTCACATGGTGCACATAATCACTCATCTATAAAAGATAATATTGATTAATTGGAACATGAAGAAAATGATAAGGTACACAGAAAATGTTTGCAATATAAATATTAATCAAAGAAATTATATCCATAATATAAAAAGAACTCTCATACTTAGTTTCTCTTCAGATTGTATACATTTTCACCTTTTGTTAAAGAACTCTAACAATTCAATAATAAGAGTACTAGCAACCCAATAATCTGCTAAGGGGCTGATAACAAGAATCTATATAGCATTTAAGAAAATTAACAAGAAAAAATCAAACAACCCTATTAAAAAGTAGGCAAAGGACATGAACAGAAACTTTTAAAAGAAGACAGAATAATGGCCAGCAAACATATAATGAAGTGCTCAACACCTCTAATCATCAGGGAAATGCAAATCAAAACCACAAGGAGATGTCACCTAACTCCAATAAGAATGGCTTTTATTAAAATGTCCCAAAACAACAAATGCTGGCAGGATATGGAGAGATAGGAACCATCTTACACTGCTGGTGGGACTGCAAATTAGTACAACCTCTGTGGAAAGTAATTTGGAGATATCTCAAAGAGCTAAAAATAGAGATACCATTTGATCTAGCAATTCCACTACTAGGCATCTACCCAAAGGAAAAAAAAAAGACATTTTACAACAAAAACATTTGCATTCAAATGTTTATGGAAGCACTATTCACAATTTCAAAGATCTGGAAACAACTCAAATGCCCATAGATAGACAGATGAGTGGGTTAATCAAATGTATACTACTCATCCATAAAAAACAATGGTGAACTAGCACCTCTTACATTATCCTGGGTGGAGCTAGAGTTCATCCTTTGAAGTGAAGTATCACAAAAATGGAAAAACAAGCATATATACTCACCATCAAATTGGTACTAACTAATCAACACTTAGGTGCTCACATGGAAGTAATATTCATTAGTTCTGGGCAGGTGGGAGGTGGGTGGTGGTCTTGGGTAAACACAACTATTGGTGAGGAGCATGCTATATGGGGGATGATCATGCTTGTAGCTCTGGTTTGGGTGAGACAAAGGCAGTATATGTAACCAAAGTGTTTGTACCCCCATAATATCCTAAAATTAAAAAAAATAAAAATAAATAAAAAATAAACTAGAACAGATACCTCACAAAACATAAATAAAAATCATCAAACATACATGGAAACAGTAAAAAACATCAAACATACATGGAAACAGCATCATTAATAATCAAAGAAATGAAAAATAAAATAATTTAATACTGTTCAGCAATAAAACCAACAAATAGGCTGGGTGTGGTAGCTCACGCCTGTAATCCTAGCACTCTGTGAGGCCGAGGCTGGTGCTTTGAGCTCAGGAGTTTGAGACCAGCCTGAGCAAGAGCGAGACCCCATCTCTACTAAAAATAGAAAGAAACTAGTAGGACAACTAAAAATATATAGGAAAAATTGACAGGGCATGGTGGTGCATGCCTGTTGTCCCAGCTATTCGGGAAGCTGAAACAGGAGGATTGCTTGAGCCTAGGAGTTTGAGGCTGCTGTGAGCTAGGCTGATTCCATGGCACTCTAGCCCATGCAACAGAGTGAGACTCTGTTTCAGAAAAAAAAAAAAAAAAAACTGTAGAGACAACATGAAAGACATTCAAAAATATGATATGGTTGCAAAGTTTCCATGATGGAAACAAAACACACATACAGCATAAAACCATGTATACAGAATTCTAGAAGCAGCAAAAATTAAGCTGTAGTAGGAAATCTGATCATGCTTGTCTGGCCTGGGGTTGAAGCAAAAGTTAACTGCAAAGTAGCACAAGAGAACTTGATCTATAACTTGTTCTATACTTTGAAATAGGCCATAGGCCATAGTTACATTTGTCAAAACCTGAACCATGTATATTTATCATGTACATTTAATATGTAAATCATACACCCAGTAAATTTGAAAGAAGTTTAAGAAGAGTTTGAGAACAGATGTGAAAATAAAGAATAACTTGCTGCTGTATTTTGTATTTTAACACAGGCATTCACTTTTAAAATTTCTATTAATATCTGTAACCTCCATGAGTAAATGGCTTTGCATTTGGAAAAAGAGACAATAAAATTGTAATCCAAAGAGGTTAGTTTGTCGACTCTCCTCTAATATTAGAATATGTCAAAAATTTTTGCTAGTATATATAATTGATAGACAATGTTGTGGGATGCAAAAATATCACAGGTATCAATAATTTAAGATTGTATAAAGAAAAAAAAAGAGGAGAATCAATTTTTTCTGATCAGTCATGTGTAAAGAGCAGTGTTATTAATATTGTACATTCTATAAAGGACTATCTTTAGAGCATTTTTATGTCACCAAGATTTCAGACACACCTCTAGTCATAACAGTTAGAAATAAATGAGCCATAGTTGATCGCAGAGCTCATTCTATGCCACATTCACTTCAATTTTCATGGGAACAGATGTAGGAATGATCTTAACCAGAAGGCCAGAAGAATACTCAATTTCAGAATTCATGACAGTTATTATAATTTCAAAGAAAGAAACAAAACAGATACCAATAACAGATGGTCCAAAAGTTACTGTGCACATTTTATGTACAATCACACTAAACAACAGGGTATAATGTAAATCATAAAAAGAAGAAAAATGTAATTTTAAAGCTACAGATCAAATAATTCTAATAAATGTTTTATAGACGAGGTGCATTTGCTTCCCTACAAAATAATACAAATCTGAGTATGGTGCATTCTAAATTAATTGCTAGTTTTGTGATGATATATTTACTTTTGTAAAATATTTTGTTACCCCAAAGATCATCTATTTTATGTTGTTATTATTTAGTTTTTATTATATTTTGATATTTTATCACTATTTTAAGCATCTATTCCAAGTCTCTATATAGCAAACTACATTAGAAATGACACTGTAAAAATTTCATTTCTATTAATACAGAATCATAATTATAAATTTGACTAATTTAAGCAAAATGCATATAGTTAAAATAATATAATATAGATCCAGTGAACCTGACATTTAAATAAATGGCAGTTCAATAAGCATTTTTCTCAAATCCCTAGTGTTTCTTATTCTTACTGAAACAAACAAGAAATTTGTATTTCCCAAAGCCTTTGGTTTCTCTCTGATTGTCAGACTAAACCTCACAACTAAAGCCTTTTACTTATGAATGCAGACCAACTTTGTTCCTAGGAAAAGTTAGTGACTTAACCTTATAACACAATTAGAAATATCATTAATAGCCTTCTTACTAAAAATGCACAAGAAGCTTTTTCTTTATTAAAAAAAATTATCTAGAATGAAGAAGTTAGTGAAGAAAGCGAGCTAAAATCTGAAATGAACAATTGAGATAGAGTGCCAAAAATAGGGAGGAGTTTATGGTAAATAGATTACCAACCCTAGACAAGAAAACATAGATAAAACTCTTCAGTGGATAAAAATATAAATTTATAGAAAATCAATTTTTTACTTTCTTAGCAGATTACTTTTCCTTTCCCTGAAAATCTTAACTATCTACCTACCTATCACCTATCTTATACATCTAAACATGTGTACCTTTAAATATATATTTTTCAATTTTGTCACCTGAAATTTATCAAAGGTATGATGGTCTACTCAAAATTTAGAGATTTGTAAGGATTTCTAGGATTAAACTGCTATAAAAATAGTATGCTTTATTTACTTATTTTTTTATTTCAATAGATTAACGGGATACAAATGTTTTTTTCTTACATGGATAAATTGTATAGTGGCTTTTTTGTATATAGGTTGTTAGTATATCTGTCACCTGACTAATGCACATTTTACCCAATAGATCATTTGTGATCCCTCACCACTACTCCTAACCTCCCTTCTTCTGAGTCTCTAATGTCTGTTATACCACTGTGTATGACCATGTCTACCCATAGTTTAGCTCCCACTTACAAATGAGTACAGGTAGCATCTGTTTTTCCATTTCCTGAAGTACTTAGGATAATGTTCTCTAGTCCTATCCAAGTTGCTGCAAAGGGCATTATTTCATTCTTTTAATGGCTGAGTAGTATTCCTTGGTGTGTGTGTGTGTGTGTGTGTGTGTGTGTGTGTGTGTGTGTGTGTGTGATACTTTATCCCTTCATAAGTTGATGGGCACTTAGGTCAATCCCATCCCATATCTTTTCAATTATGAATTGTGCTTCCATTATCATATGAGTACATGTGTCTGTTTTTTATAATAATGTCTTTGCCTTTGAGTAGATATTCAATACTGGGATTGCTGAATCGAATGGTATGTCTACTTCTAGTTCTTTAAGAAATCTTCATACTGTTTTCCATAAAGGTTGTACTAATTTACATTCTTGTCAACAGTATATAAGTATTCCATTTTCACTTCATTCACACCAATATCTGTAGTTTTATGTGGTATTTTTCTTTTTCTTTTTTACTAATGCCATTCTTGTAGAAATAAGGTGGTATATCATGTAATTTTAATTTGCATTTCCCTGATAAGTGATATTGAGCACTTTTTCATGCTTGTTGGCCATTGTGTATCTTCCTTTGAAAAATGTCTGTTCAAGTCTTTAGGCTACTTTTTAATGGGTTTATTTTTTGTCTTCTTGTTTTGTTTGAGTTCCTTACAGATTCCTGGTTATTACTCCTTTGTTGGATGCATAGTTTGCAAATATTTTCTTCCATTCTGTAAGTTATCTATTTTCTCTGTTGATTGTTTCTTTTGCTCTGCAGAAACTTTTTTTTTTACTTATTTAAGTCCCCTTTATTTATTTTTTTTGTTGTTGTATTTGCTTCTGGGGTCTTAGTCATAAATTATTTGCTTAAGTCAATGTCCAAAAGAGTTTTCCCTAGGTTTTCTGCTAGGATTTTGATAGTGTCAGGTCTTACATTTAAGTCTTTAATCCATCTTGAGTTAATTTTTGTTTATGATTAGAAATAGAGTTCCGGTTTCATTTTTCTGCATGTGGCTCTCCTATTTTCCAAGCATTATTTACTGACGACCTTTCAACAGTGTATATTTTTGTCTGTTTTGTCAAAGAACAGTTGGTTGTAAGTATATGGTTTTATTTGGGGGTTCTCTATTCTGTTCCATTGATCTGTGTGTCTACTTTAATACAAGTATCATGCTGTTTTGGTTGTAGTATAATTTTAAGTTGTTAATGTGTTGCTTCCAGATTTGTACTTTTCACTGGGGGTTGCTTTGGTTCTTTGGGTTCTTTTGTGATACCATATGAAATTTAGGATTGTTTTTTTCTAATTCTATGAAAAAATGATCAGTATCTTGATGAATATTACATCGAATCTGTAAATCAGCTTGGGCAGTGTAAATATTTAACATTGATTTTTCTAATCCATGAGCATGGCATGTTTTTCATTTGTTTTTGTCATCTACAATTTCTTTAGTCAGTGTTTCATAGTTCTACTTGCAGAGATCTTTCACCTCCTTGGTTAAAATTTTTCTTAGGTATTTTTACAGTTATTATAAATGGTATTGAGTTCTTAATTTTATTCTCAGCTTGGCTGTTATTAGTATATAGAAGTGCTACTAATATGTGGACATTCATTTTGTATTTGAGACTTTCCTGAATTTATTTATAAATTCTAGGAGTCTTTTGGAGGAGTCTTTAGGATTTTCTAGGTATAAAATTATATCATTGGCAAACATAGTTTGCCTTCCTCTTTCCACATTGGATGTCCTTTATTTCTTTCTCTTGCCCAATTGCTCTGGCTAGGACTTCCAATACTGTGGTGAATAGAAGTGGTGATAGTGTGAATCCTTGTCATGTTCCCAGGATTCCATGGAGCTTGAGGCTCATCCCTTTCCTTTTAGATATCATAGCAAGCACTTTCATGTTCCCTATGGATGTAAACTACTGACTCCTCTAGAGGAGAAAATGACTAACAGTCCTTTCCCGGAGCTGCCTGTTTCTTTTGTGATGTGCCTACTCTCCCTCAGGGCAAGTCCCTGCCACAATTAAACCTCTCCCACTAGAGCATTTTAGCCATAGCCTATATTGGTTGCTAGCTTTGGACATAGCAGGTTGATCTGCCTCTATCACCTTTTTTTGCTGCAGTGGGGACCAGGGTGGGAGCTGGGAATTTGGGCACTTCTGTGCCCTCAAAGGACAAAAACCATTCTTACTGACAAGAGAGGGGTGTGTGAGTGGCTTGTGTGCCCCATTGTTGTCTGCCTCTGTTAATCTCATGAAGAGATGCTTGCCTCTTCTGTTGCAGGCTCAGAGTGCATCTATTCTTCTCCCACTTGACCCTTCTACTCGAGCAAGAGATAACACCATTCCTAACTTTCACCACTGGGGCCTGAGCTCAGGAAGGCTTGAGGACAAGTTTGCCAGCTCATTCTCTGTCTCGTCCCCCCAGGACTCAAGCACCCCACCCAGGGGCCTGGAAACTGGTAATTACCTAAACTAATCCACTACTACTGGCACTTGAACATGCTCCCAGGGGCCTGAGGTCCAACCTACAGAAATTGCTAGCAACACATCAGTGGGTACCTACCTGCATGAGCTGTAAGGCAGTGAACCTCTCTCTCACTACACTGAGCAGCAGCATTCCCAACAGAGGAGAAAGGTGAACTGCAAAGCTATCTATTTGTGCTAAGGGAAGAGGCTCCAGATGAGAAGGAACCAGCATAAAACTTCTGACAACATGAAAAAAAAAACCAAAAAACAAAAAACAGACAGTTTTGACACTCCTAAAAGATTATACTAACTCTCCGGCAATGGACACCAACCAAAAGGAAACTTTTGAAATGTCAGATATGGAATTCAAAATATGTATCATAGGTAAGCCTAATGGGATTGATAAGAAAGTTTAAAACCAACACAAAGAAGCCAAAAAACTATTAATAATTTAGGACATGAATGAAAAATTTACTAAAGAGATAGATATTTTTTTCAAAAACATAACAGAACTTCTGGAAATGAAATAATCATTCATGGAATTTCAAAATACAGTGGAATATTATAACAACAGACTAGAATAAACAGAATAAAGAATTTCAGAATTCAAAGACAAGACTTTTGAATTAACCCAGTCAGTCAAAAATAAGCAAAAAGAATCAAGGAAATAAAAAAGTCTCTGAGAAATATGGGATCATGTAAAATGTTCAAACATAAGAATTGTAGATATTCCTGAGGAAGAAGAAAAATCAGAAAGCATGGAAAACTGACTTGAAGGACTAATGAAGGAAAACTTCCTTGGTCTTGCTAGAGATTTAGATATCCAAATACAAGATCATCAAACTTATGAAAAATTCATGGCAAATAGGACATCACCAAGGCAAAAATCAGCAGTCTGGCCAAAATCAAAGTGAGGGAGAAAATCCTCCAAACTGTAAGACAAAGGTATCAAGTAACTTACAAAGGAAAAGACATCATCAGACTAACAGCAGATTTCTCAGTAGAAACCTTACAAGTCAAAAGAGATCAAGGTCCTATCTTTAGTTTTCTTAAACAGGATAATGTTAGCCAAGAATTTTTAGCCTGTAAAATTAAGTTTCATAAATAAATAAGAAAGAATTTTTTCTCCCAGACAAACAAATACTAAGGGAATTTGTCACCTACTGTACAAGAAATATTCAGAAGTGCTCTAAATACCAAACATAATGGTCAATACTCACCAGTATAAAAACATTTGAAAGAATAAAACCCACAACTCTTATAAAATAATAACACTAGGAAGAATACAGTGCAACTAGGTAGCAATCAACACGACGCCTAGAACACTCACTTACCAATATTAACATTGAACGGAAATGGTCTAATGCACCATTTAAAAAATATAGATTGATGGAATGAATAAAGAAACACAACATAAATATCTGATGTCTCCTAGAAATACATTCAACTCATACAGAGTCTTTTAGGCTCAAAGTAAAAGAGTGGGAAAAAAATATTCCATGCACATGGAAACACAAAGGAAGTGTGAGTAGCTATTTTTATATCAGATAAAAAACACTTTAAAACCAACAACAGTAAAAAGATATAAAGAGGATCATTATACAATATAAAGACATCAATTCAATAAGAAGATATATCAATCCTAAATATATATGAACCTAACACCAGAGCTCCCAGATTAATAAAACAAATAATACTAAACCTAAGAAATAAGATAAATAGCAACATAATAATAGTGGGGGAATTCAGCACTCCAATGACAGAACTAGAAAGACCATCCAGGCAGAAAGTCAACACAGAAACATTAGACATAAATGGGACTCTAGAACAAACTGAACTAACAGACATTTATATAACATTCTACTTAAAAATGCAGAATAAAAATAGACCATATGTTAAGCCACAAAATAAGTCTCAGCAAATATTTAAAAAATGAAAATCCTGTCATTTATTTTCTCAAACCAAAGTGGGATAAAACTAGAAATAAATGTCAAGAGAAATACATAGAATTATATAAATAAATGGAAATCATATGACCTTCTACTGAAGAATCTTTGGATCAATGATAAAATCAAGATGGAAATTTAAAAAAAATGAATTGAATGACAATGGCTACTAATTGCCTACTCTTTTATTTAGATGCTTTATATATATATTCATATACATACTTATTATCTATGTATATATATTTAAGACATACAGAGTTTCTGTCATAAAAAACTCTGCATATTTAATTAATTCTTGAAACTTTTCATTGACTGTACTTTGACATTAGACAGTATTTATTAATCTAAACCTTAATAATAAATTCTTCAAAATGTTATGGTATATAGAAAACTATATTTATATTTTAAAGAAATTGAGGTGAATTATAGCTTTTTAAAGAAGTACTACATGTTCATTATTATCTAATTTTTATATTATTTTATGTGCTGATTTTTCTAATATAAAAAGCTTAAAGCTACATTTACATCACTTAATCATATTTGATCCTATTTTCTTTTATATTCATATTTATATATCTATAGTAACTCACTAACTTTTTGAATGTTTCAAGCCATTAATGATTTCAATTTTTAGTAAGATATAAAGAGAAATATTAATTGATTAAAGGCCATTATATAAGTAATTGTCAGAAAAAAATGTGGGATATATCAATGATTACACATGCAATATTTAAGAAACCCTCAGAATGATTTTGACAAAACAAGCTATTTTTTTTAATTTGAGTCTTACTATCCAGACACCTAAAGTATTAGATGATTAATTAATATATTTATTTCACACATATATAATGCTCACTTTTTTTTTCTCTTAGTGAGAAAAATGCAGAATTATGGTCCATTTCCTTTCTGATTAAATAATGACTGGCATTCAGGCTGTTGCTCTCTTCTTGATTGAAAAAACACCTTTTAATTATATGCAGAAATACTTTAATTCCCTGATGGCTATGTCTGAATAGCCTCTGAACTAAAATCATAAAGTTTTTCTTAATAGGAAACAACTAATGTCTAGCTCTTCAATGACTTTTCCTTAGCAATGACACATTGCCATTGTCAAACTAAATTAGGACAAATTAAATGATTAAAATAGACTTCAAAAATTCTGAAAATTTTCCTTTAACTGAAAAATATTTTTTCACAATTGAAAAGGTTTTCTTTTGAGTTCTCTTGCAGGGTGTTCTTTTAACTCAGTATTGTTTTTTTTCCTGAAAGTGGAATCACCTTCCTTGTGTCACCCTCAGTGAATATCTAGGTTTAAGATAGTAGCTCAGTAGATATTGGTATACTCTGTGTAACTGTGTAAGCATTTCCCAAACAAAGTCCCTGCTCATAGAGGGTAAATACAAAACAGATGAACACTAGTAGATGCTGACCAAGTTAGTTGGCTTTCCAGCCATTATCCAAGTCAGTGTTTCCCAGTCCTTACTCAGGACACTGAAATTACTCTCTGTCAGAATCTGATCTCAGCTTATCTCCTGTGCAATAAAGTCCAAAGTATTAATGCATATAATTTCTAGGTTTATAGATTATTAATTTCATAGATTATTGTTCTCTGGTTGCTAAAATTCAGATAGGCTTTAGCAAAGGGGATTTCTTTATTTAAAATATTCAGACATTACCAAGATGAGATGTTTTGATATGAAACCACTCATGTGTCTTGTAATCTAGTAGGATTTGTAGTGGGATTAATTTTGTTAGTCTTTGTAATTTTTTTCTTATACTTTACAAGGTTAGTGCCATGGCCTGATAGTTCTTACAGCACCATCTGCCTCCCTTACCTGCATAATTGCTACATTTCCCACAGCCCAATTACACATGCTGTAACACACATCTTTGACTCTGTCATCTCTAGAGTTGAAGATATAACTTTATGTTCTGTCATATCCTATGGTTATATCAGAGCATAAATTCTTAGTAAAGAAGATATCACCATCATGGGACAACAATTGGCTTTGGGGAGTGAAAATAATCTTAGTCTTTTGATGTATAAAACATAGATATGCACACAGTACAGACACAGATATATAATATATCAATGATATTAAAATTTCTTGTGTGATTAACTAGGTCAAAAATCTAAAACTTTTCCTTAGAAATCAATAATTAAAAAACAAGTTCAAGAAGCAGTTAGGGAGAGAGAGAGAGCCACTCACTGAAGAATATTGCTATTTATATCCTCCCAGATTGATAGGATTGAGAGCTTGTCTGCCATTTAGAACACATTTATAATCACATATTTATTGCTGTGTGGCTCCAAAAAATTACCATTCTTTATAATTCTTGGCTTTACTTTAAAATATTACCAAAATTGCATTTGATTCAATTAGTCTTCTTAGGTTTAAGAATGATGTATGCCTAATTATAATTTAATTAATAAGGTTAAAAATTTTGAGTGATCAGTTGAGTTCATCAAAATTATAAAATTGGTCATTTAGTCAGAGGGGCTTGATCCTGGAAAGAAAATCATAAAATATCAGGCAGATGGCTGGGAGAGGCAAGAATGAGAAGTAAACCGTAGTCACCAAAAAGAGCTGTGAAACGTTTAGATATTTGGAGGCAAAATAAAGATATTTAGTCATTTTAAATTCAGAAAGAGCAGTCCATAGGGATAAGACAAAATCTTCTTACTATGAAATATTATTAGAGACACAATTTATTAAAATGTTAATAGGTGCTGAAAGTATAGCTAATTCAACCATTATTTGCATCAACATCATTGGTCCAAACAGTAAAACAGTTCTTGTAATAAAAATTCTGGGCCAAAATAGGCCAAAAGAGTTTTGGCACTGAACTATAAACCTTCAGTTTATCTAAATTGGGAATATAGGAAAGATCTTTGATTTCATGTTGAGTTACTTTTTGAAGACAGTCGAGGAGCACAAGGGACAGGAAAAACTAGCAATGGTGAGGCAGATGCTCAGGCAGCTGTGCATTAAAGAACTGGTGAGTCCCAAGTGGAGCATAGCATCATGGACCATGAGGCAATCACTCTTTTTTCAATAAATTGGTCTTGTGCTGGGTTGCTCTTAAATAATTCCAGTGGGAAAACACGTCTTATACAGTAAAGGGAAAGGCCGTGTGATAATATCTATAGCACAACCTGAGACTCATTTTTGACATATAATTTATTTCTTCCTGACATGATGATATTTGGATGGTTGCCAGAGACCAGGCAACATGTGTATTCAATGTAGAAAGGACAGCTGCTAGGATATCCATTTTCATTGTCCCTCTAAAACCAAAGAGAAATAATCAACCATTATTTTTGCATGCAAAAGACAGAAACATATGTGTAATTTTAGAAAAAAATCAATAGTACATTTAAGGCTCTAAGAATGATTCATGTTCTCTGTTGTTTCCTTTTCTCTGCTATTCCTCCTGTTAAATCTTCCCTAGACTGTGGCTATAAATGCTTTACAGGATTTCTCTAACTCCTTTCCTTCCCTACTCCAATTTATCCTGCAAAGAGTTTTCACATTGTACTTCCTAAATCCCAATCCTCCTCAAAAATGTGTAGTGGCTCCTGTTTCATATGGTGTTAAAGATCTTCCCTGATACCCTCCTCTGTATGACTTGAGTTTAACTGTCTAACTTTATGTGGCACTTTTTCCTTGTATGAACACTATGCTCTACTGTTCTTGAGCAAACCAATGATATGCTACTTCCATCACTGTATTCATACCCATATCTCTGCCTTCTCAAATGCTTCCTCTATCCACTATCAGCTAGAAGATTTTCTTTACTCATTAAATGTAAAATGCTATTTGAAATATATCTAATAATTCATAACTTTAAACTCTTAATTTTAGGACTTGCCTAACTCATTTTTATTTATTCATTTTATCTATTAATTTACTTGCTAAACATTAATCATTTTAGAGTAAAAATTAAGATGCTCTTATTACATTGAATTCTTCTTTGCCTAACATGGGTTCTGGTATATAAAGAGAGTTAGAAATATGATAAATTTAATTCAATTGCCAATATGTTACTGGAAAAATTAATAAGGAGAATATGTTACCTTTCACCTACATTCTCTCTGTTCTGCCTTGAGTATGGTGAAGAAGTGATACTAGAGGTCAGTCAGATTTTGATAAACTTTAGGACTATGTGATGCTTCAGAAATAGAAAAAAATGTGACTGTTAGGGAAGGGTATTTTCTTCATTGAGTGCTTTTGTAGCTTTTATAAATCTCTCATGACATGATGACATGATTAGCCAACACTGGTCTGCACACTAACACACTCATATTTCACATAAAATATTAGGCATGCTACAATTTTCAAAGCCTTAACTTCTATGCTGAAATATTGTTTGGATTATGCTTTCAAATCTAACTATAATTGCACACTCTATTCACTTAACTAGTTATTGAGAATATGTCTTGAGTCAGATACCCTGCTGAAAATTAATGTGATAATAATGAGTAAAAAGTGACCCTTGCCCTGTGGGATCTCAGAATCTAAGAGACAGAGGTGCAGTTTACATATGAGTAATCACAGTACACTGGAGTGGGGTCTAAATGGAGGATGTTCCTGAACAGTTGGTAACAGAGCGTCTTCTGCTTGAGGGGTTCCAGGAATGCTGATCAAAAGAGAAACCTATGCAGGACCTTGAAGAAATAGCAAAACTCAGTTAGGCAGTCTATACAGTAAAGATGTTTTAATCAAAAATATTAAAATATACAAAGATACAATTATGGCCGTGTTCTAGTAAATATGCTCCTCAACAATGTAAAAAATGTAAAAATGTAAAAATATGCTCCTCAACAATGTAAAAAATAAAAAGCACAAAAAGCTGAATTAAACTGGTTTTAGTATAAATAGTATTATAAAAGATTTATTATCTCACTTGGGAATCCAGAGGTATCGTTGGCCTCAAATTTATTAATTTAGCAGCTCAAATATGTTATCAGTGTGACGGTTACTTTTATGTGTCAGCTTGACTGGGCTAAGGGATACCCAGATAGCTGGTAAAACATTCTTTCTGGGTGTGTCTGGAAGAGGTTAAAATTTGAATCTGAGACTTACTACAGGCAATCTGCCCTCACCACTGAGGGCTAGCACTATTCAATCCAATTAGGGCTGGATTAGAACACAAAGGAGAAAGAAGGATGAATTCTTTCTCTCTTCTTGAGCTGCGACAGCCATCTTCTTCTGTCCTTGGATAACAGAGATTTAGAAAGTTCTTGGGCCTTTGGACTCCAGAACGTATACCATTGCTGCTCTCTTTCTCTCCCTCTGATTGTTAGGCCTCTGGACTCAGTCTAGGAGTCATACTATTGGCTCCCTTGGTTCTCAGTCCTTTGGACTTCCAGCTGAATTTTACTACCAGCTTTTCTGGTTCTCTAGCTTCCAGATGGTATATTATGGGATTTGTCACCCTTTAAAATCATGTGATCCAATTCATATAATAAATCTCCTCCTGTCTATCTATCATCTATCTATCTATCTATCTCCTATTGGTACTGTTTCTCCTGTTTCTCTGAAGAACCATTAAATCAGGAGCTGAGTTTCAATTGCTCTGCTGTTCTACCTACCATGATGGTTTCAGACTAAAATTTGTTTACCATGTTGTCACAGATATTCATGAGAAACACTCACTGAATTTTTAAAAATGTATATTCAGTATAAACTCTATGCACTCATGATTGCTTTTGCTTGTACAGTTGATAATTGAGTCTGTCTATGCATTTTTCTCCCCTTTGGTCACCTGCTCCTAATAAACAAACAGCACTGAGGCCTTTGCAAACTGATCCAATAGTTCAGAGAGGCAGGTGGGTGTGAATAGCATTGAGGGTGACACTGATGACTACACCAGTCATCAGTGTGCTGTTCACAACATCAGTGATGCAGTATATTGTGCACCTCTGCTCATTCCTAGTACATGCTTTTGAGTGTGAAGGCATACTCTATACTGAACATACATTTGTTCCTAGCATATTATGGTATAATTTATATTTGCTATTAATCAGTCATTGCTTGAAATACAGTGCATTTTTCCCTTATGATTTTGAGTTAGAATATATAGTTTCATAGCAAAGTTCTACCAAAAAGACTATCTCCATAGGAGATACACAGAGGTCTGTTTATAATTTTTCCTTCCTTATTTTAAATTTCTGGGCTAATAAAGTCATCAGTTGGGATGAAAGCATTCTTTTGAACTATTGGACAATCTATTTTATTTCTCCATTTCAACATAAAATTAATTTATAACTTGACTTTTAACAGATTCTGGTTTATATTTTTGATATGTTACTATCATACCAAAATGAGAAAATATATATATATCTATATGTATCATTTAAAATGGAATCATTAATTTATTTTCTGCCCAGAATGGCATATATTATTCAAGAAACACTGTTCATCATTCAAGATATTTCTGTTCCTGATTTCTTCCCTCAATCAATTGATCTTTGTCTTTAAGGTACTTACCTTCTTGTATTTTGTCAGAGATTGTAGTGATACAAATACTATTCTGTATACAAATTAGTTAAGGTAGAAATTTAAAATTGAAAATAAAATAGAAACATAGAGCTATTTGGAAAATTAGAATGCTTGCTCATCAATTTTGCCTAACAAAATTTAAATATTGGAAGATACTCAAATGTGAATTATGTACTTGGATATCTGAAAAATTAAAATTAAAATGATTAAAATGATATGAAAACCAATAATAATGCCAATACAGTTATAAACAATTTACACTTAAGCTACATATTACTTCTTGATGCAGCATAGATAGTAATTTCACAAACAAAGATGGGTATTAAGGTCGCTAAGAGTAGGTCTCCATGTAAGAGTTCTACAATATATATCCCCTTGCTAGCACAATGTCCATCCATCTGTTTCCATTGACTTTAAAAGTGACAGTGTACTGAAAGGGAAGAGTCCTTGTGCAACTGTGTTAAAATACCCTTGTGTTAAATACCCTCTTCTACTTGTCAGATTTTTTACCTTTGTAGTAAAGATGTAGGGCATGTGGACTCTGCAGTTATTTTTAACCCTAAGACTCTTGGAATCTGTTTAAGTCTGATCTGAGACATATACAAAAGATTCAAGCGTGTTTTGTTCTGGTGCATGGAGAATAACTAACTTTCTTTGTAGTTTCTAGTACTCAAAATATCTCACCCACCCAGTTTACAGTGATGTCAGAAATGTCACCTTTATAATCTAATACTTAGAGTTTAGGTATTAAGTCTGCTCTTAAAATACAAATCTCACTGAGATAATTTTAGGCTGTCAAATTTTATTTTAATATTATGAGGCAATCTATTTTCAGATTTTCTTCAAGTTGGAAGTCTAAATTCCAAGGACCATGACCATCATAATAACAATCACTAGAGAGGCACAATGATGGGGAGAAAGAGGGGTGGTGCAGGGAAAGAGAGAGAGAGAGAAAGACAGAGAGAGAGAGAGATTTTGATAGGGATAGTTAAAAAAACAGGTAATATATCAGTTAAAAATATTTGATATCCATCAATATTTAAATTCTATTCTAATAAATCTTTTTTAAAATACATAACCATGGCCTGAAACACATAACACATAAATTCTATAATTGTAGGGAATGCAGCTATATAGCATATTATAAAATTTTAGTGTTTTTTTTTTATACATGAGGTCCCTGAACAGGCAGAACAGTAGATTGAGGTCATTCAGAGACCGTGCAAAACTGAGAAAATTATGCTTGAAGGGCAGGCGGGATTCTCTGAAAAAGAAAAAAAAAAAAATTCCTTTTGCTTTTGCCTACAGATAACTCTGATAATCTAAACATTCCTGACTAAAACAAACTACAAAATTAAGTTCAGAAAGAAAAAAATCCTCATTTCATTTTTTTTCTCTCCTGTACTAGTTTGTTGAGAGAGGCATGCAGTCAATCAGAACTTCGTGTGTTCAAGTGAGAGAAAGTTAAATAAAAATAAAGAGGGTAAGGATGGAGATTTTGTGAAGCAGGTGACACAGAAGCAGTGACACAAATGCTATCACTCTTTTGTTTTCATCACAAATAGTCTCAAAATTTTCACCATCACTCTCTCTGACCAACTTCTCCAGAGACTAGAGCCCTGGCCTGAGAAATCTCCAGTTTTACCTCATGACACTTCTGTAAACAGGAAGAAGTAACTCTGATTAGCAGACTTGAGTATATACCTAGAGCAATGTCTGTGGTGAAAGGATTGGCAGCATTTTTAATTGTTAGTTTGGCCATGGAATGGAGTGCTATGCTTCCCAACATCATCCACAATTATGTATTCATGTAGAAATATGTGTCAAAAGAAATATTTGAAGAAGACAAAATAAGAAATAGCCACAATAAATAGAAAGACTTCATTATGAGGCTTGAACAGTAATGAATAAAGCAGATTACTACCAAGTCACTAACTCCCAACCACACATAGAAATAGGTAACTGTCACAAAATTTGAATCTTATTTTGGATATCCCAATTAATGCCTGCATCTAAAAAAATCATGCATTAATATTTCAAATAATCAAAAGACATTCCTATTAACAACTTTTCTACAATTGTCTTAAATTACATTTTCATGTAATTTGCTACCCTCTTCCTTAAAATATTTTTAGTTTAAATTTTTGGCATTGTTCTTTGTATCAAGAATATTTTCTTTTATCATAAGTAAATTAAGTAGGCCTGACCTAAAATCAGATGATCTTAACTCTGATCAGAGATTTGTGATTTAAGCAATTTGCTGCATCTTTAGACTCACTAATTTTTCATCCTCCTACCTACCTATCACTTTTTATATCTCCAGAAAGGCTGATAAAGATTATTCAAATCAAAAGGCAGAATTGAGATGCTCAGGCCTAGCTGATAAACATTGTTAACTTAAGTATACAATATTTTTAAGCCTTTTGTACATATTTAAAATTATACTCAGAAGGGTGTTAATCAATGTATGCTTCCCTCATGTCAGCAGATCTATTACTAATCCCAGTATTACCATAATATTCTTGTCCACTAATATAAAATACTATATTATTACTTTAATTTGCATAACTGATTACAAGACAGGATTTCTTGTCCATTTCTTACTTATGTAATGTGTACAATGTGGACTTCTCAGTTTGAAAAAGAGGTTTTCTGTCATATTTATGTAAATATAAAAAATTTCAAAAGATAAAAAGCAAGTTCTTGAAATGTTGTCTAATCTTAGCCTGCTATGGGGAAACAAGTTGTACAATAAATATTTAAATGAAACAGAAGTTTTAAGCCAGAAGGGAAATGATTAAACAAGCCTATATCAGAAACAAATCATTGTCATTTAATTTTCATATATATTCTTTAGTCATTTCAGTTAATAGAGAACAATGAAATAGGAGAAAAAATAGCATTATTAACTAAATTATTAATAGTCATTGTAAATTTACAAAATACAGTTGTTTTTGCAATATAGGAAGAATCGTTTTCTTTTTTTAAATTTCAGAATATTACAGGAGTATACAACCCTGGTCAGTTTGCTTTTGTACAGTTTGAATCAAAGTTATAAGTGTGCCCTTCACCCAGATAGTGTGCATTGTACAATCAACTTTTTCTTAATATCACTAGTGCTGTTCATCAATTCTAGGCTCCCAGTTACACAATTACTCCTCCTATTTCTGCTGAATAATCTATGAAGGTTAAAAGAAAAACAATAGACAATGAAATACTTAAGAGAATGACAGTACATAAATGCAGTCTAAATACATCTGGGTTTCACATGAAATGTTTTAAGACTGAATGACACATGGAATATTTTTAGAAGCCATCAGTTTTCTAACTTGTAAGTATAAGCAACTTGAGACCATTAATTTGAAATCTACAGTTAAAATAAGTAGACCTGGTAGTTACTATCATCCTATTTAAATTAGGTTAAGAAGTTGCTCAAGTAAGCCAGAAGCGCAGGAGATTAGAAAAGCATCATTGTAAAATCCCACCAACCTATAAAAATTAAGTATCAGTATCATGGGACTCTGGACAGTGGTCAGTAAACAGCATGTGCATACTTGAAGGTTAGACTTCTGTACTTCGTTTTTAGAGATTAATCAAATGACATATAATTATACAATATTTTAAAAGTAAAATATTAGCATTATCATAAGGAATATCCTCTTCCCCATAACTTTACTAATAGATTGCATAAGGTAATGTCATTCTTATTTGTTGTCAAAGCCATTTTCTTTAAGACTCTACAACCTGTGATCCTTATTTAATTGCTGTATTTGAAAGTTTTATGTCCTAAATTATATCTTTCAGCTTAACCTTTCCCTACTACTCTTACATAAAGACAAATGTCAGGAAAATAAAACATACATATATATGCATTTTTAAAAAGATATAATCATATTTGTATCATTTAAACTTATATTATTTGCACGCACTCTGTCCCTTTCTCTCTCTACTTGACAATCAAGCCTTCTTCATAAAGTAGAAATATAAAACTTCACACTGTATTGTCATTTGAGAGTTCCAATTAGTTCACAGCCTGATTATAGCTATTCCTTTCTTCTTCTTTCTAAGGAGAATAAATTAAGGTTTTGGTTCTTTGCCCTTAGGCAGGATCTTCAAGAATTGATATGAATTACACATATTTTATTTAAAAGCTCTCAGAAACATTTTACATCAAATGAACATATGCAGGTGAAAAATGCTAGCCTAGTACATTAGTAACCATGTGGACACTGGAGAACTTTGTAAACACATGATAACTGCCATATATGTAATAGTTTGCATTTAGTGAGATTATAATGCTTTAAGATCATAAAAATACAAAGTTTAAGAAATAAGCCAGTACTAATTCCAGTGGTGGGCAAATAACTTAAGAGGAAAAATAACAGTGGATAGTGAATAATGTTCTTTTCGATATGTAATTTTAAAAATATTTGGCATATATGCATTATTTCCATTCATCTATCTATAGCTATATCTCATTTCTTCATGGATATTTATGGCTATATTTCCCATTTATTTTCATGGGAAATAGTCACATATATGCAAAGGAAAGTGGTCCCAGGAAGCTGACATGAAATTAAAGACCATGTGGAATATCACTTTTTCAAATTGAAATACCTATTCAACAAAATGAACTAAATGGGGCATGTTTGCAATTTACAGCACGTGATTGGCAAGGGTGGTAATGATAGCACTTCAGCAGTGGGTGAAGATGGAAAACATCTGCTTCTTTCACACTCCCAGGGATAGCCTCCTGAGACATATGACTCAGCCACTTTGAGCTAAGTGCCTCTTCTCAACAGATTTCTTAAGGGAAAGCTAAATTTCCTGCAGAATAATTATGATAAACTAAGAACATTTTTCCTGTCCCTGGTGGATATTATAAAGGAAAGATCATTTTGAGTCCCTCAATTATAAAACAAAATAAATTATCTTTGAAAGTAAATTGCATTTTTATTTTTTCTGAATGTGTGGCTGAAGTATGGTCAGTATAGACACATACTCTTGTTTTTCTGAAAATAAAGGGACTTTTAAAGATTTAGCAAAACTTCTACCATATTAGCAGATAAAAATCAATAAACTACCAAATTCAAAATGTCTTTGTCAATATATTATCATTATCAATATACACTTTGACATTTATTCACCATTCCCAGAGTTTGACATTCTTTGATTTTTAATCTCACCATCTTGTCCAGTAGAAAAACAAGACATAGCACATCTTATATTATAAACTCTGAAGTCAGGATTAATATTAATACTTAGAGTGAATATTACTGAGCACTGAGAATAACTGTGGTATATGGAGTTTATGAATCCCAGTAAGAAGTAAGTATGAGCTAATCTAAGAAATAAAACCTAAAGAAGTGTTTTTATTTCATTTTTATTTCAATATATTTAGGGGGCACAAGTGTTTTCTTCTTACATGGATGAATTAAATAAATACTGAAATTAGGGCTTATAGTGTACTCATCAGCAGAAAAGCATACATTGTAACTGATAGGTACTTTTTTATTCCTTACCCACCTCCCACCTACCCTTTCTTAGTTTTCAATGTCCATTACATAATTTTATGACCATATATACCCATCATTTAGCTCCCATTTATAAGTGAAAACATAAGGTATTTTTTTTTCCATTCCTGAGATACTTCACAGAAGATCATGGTTTCCAGTTCCATCCAAGTTGCTGCAAAATAAATTATTTCATTTCTTTTGATGGCTGAGTAGCACTGCTTGATACACACACATACACACACACACACACACACACACACACACACACCACATTTTTTTATCCACTTATCAGTTAATGGGCACCTAGGTTGATTCCACATCTTTGCAGTTATAAATTTTGCTGTAATGAGCCTTGGGGTACAGATGCTATGTTGATATAATGACTCCTTTTCCTTTGAGTAGATACCCAATAGTGAGATTGCTGGATTGAATGGTAAGTCTACTTTTAGTTCTTTGAGGAATATTCATACTGTTTTGCATAGAAGTTGTACTAATTTACTTACCCACCAACAGTGTATAAGCATTCTTTTTCATTGCATTTGCCCCCACATCTATTATTTTTTTATTTATTAATAATTACCATTCTGACAGGGCTAAGGTAGTATCTCATTGTGGTTTTAATTTGCATCTCTCTGATGATTAGTGATGTTGACCATTTCTTCATGTTTGTTGGCCATTTGTATAACTTCTTTTGAAAAACATCTGTTTATATCTTATATCCACTTTTTGATGAAGTTATTTGCTTTTTTTTTTGTTAATTTGTTTGAGTTTTTTGTACATTCTGGACATTAGTCCTTTGTAAGATATACTGTTTGTGAATATTTTCTCCTATACTGTAGCTTGTCCTAAGGTGATATATCATGTAGTTTTAATTTGCATTTCCCTGTTTGGTGATATTGAGCATTTTTTATGTTTGTTAGCCATTTGTAAATCTTCTTTGTGTAAATCTTCATGTCTGTTCATGTCTTTAGCCTATTTTTAATGGAGTTATTTGTTTTCTTTTTTTTTCTTACTGTTTTGTTTTGAGTTCCTTATAGATTCTGGATATTACTGCTTTGTTGGATGTGTAGTTTGCAAATATTTTCTTCCATTCTGTAGCTTATCTATTTACTCTCTTGATTATTTCCTTTGCTGTCAGAAACATATTTGTTTAATAAGTCCTATTTATTTATTTTTGTTTTGGTTGCATTTGCTTTTGGGGTCCTAATCATAAATCTTTGCCTAGACCAATGTCCAGAAGAGTTCTTCCTAGATTTTCTTCTAGAACTTTTATGGTTTTAAGTCTTATATTTAAGTCTTTAATCCATCTTGAGTTAAACTTTTATATGTGGTGAGATATAGAGATCCAGTTTCATTCTGGATGTGACTCTCCAATGTTCCTAGCATCGTTTATTGAATAGGCTGTCCTTTCCCCACTGTATATTGTTGTCTGTTTAGTATATGATAAAATCCAGCACCCTTCTGTGATTAAAAAAATCAACATACTAGGCATAGAAGGAACAAACCTTAAAATAATAAAAGCCATATATGGCAAACCCACAGCCAACATCATACCAATAGGAAAAAGTTGAGAGTATTCCCTGTAAGAACTGGAACAAGACAAAGAGGCATGCTGTCACCACTTCTATTCAACATAGTCCTAGCCAGATAAGTCAGGCAAGAGAAAGAAATAAAAGGAATCCAAACAAGAAACGATGAGGTCAAATTATTTCTGTTTGCTGATGATATAACCTTATATCTAGAAAATCCTAAGGACTCCTCCAAAAAACTAGAAATGATAAATAAATTCAGTATAGTCTCAGGTTATAAAATTAATGTACACAAATCAGTACCATTTTTATAACAGTCAAG
This sequence comes from Microcebus murinus, assembly GCF_040939455.1. Taxonomy (NCBI): domain Eukaryota; kingdom Metazoa; phylum Chordata; class Mammalia; order Primates; family Cheirogaleidae; genus Microcebus; species Microcebus murinus. The sequence continues at coordinate 67,795,999 of NC_134111.1, read as the reverse complement.
CTGAGAATCAAATCAAGAACTTAATACCACTTACAATAGCTGCAAAGAAAATAAAATACCTGGGGATATGCTTATCTAAAAAGATTAAAGATCTCTACAAGGAGAACTACAAAACATTGATGAAAGAAATCATAGATGAGACAAACAAATGGAAAAATATCCCATGCTCATGTATTGGAAGAATCAATGTTGTTATAATACAATCAATGTACATACTGCCCAAAGTGATTTACAGATACAATGCAATTCCCATCAAAATATCAATGCCATTTTTCCCAGAACTAGAAAACAATTCTAAATATCACATGGAATCAAAAAGAGCTCAAATAGCCAAAGCAATCCTTAGCAAAAAGAACATATTTGGAGATATCATATTACCTAATTTCAAATTATACTAAAAGGCTATAGTAATCCAAACAGCATAGTACTATTATGAGACACTTAGATCAATGAAACAGATTAGAGAGCCCAGGAGGAAGTGCTTTTAAAGAACATCCAGTAAAACATTCAGAAGGGACTTCTGCTGAAAAGATTGTTCTTTTCATGGCTGATGAGTAAAGATTACAGTTCTAAAATTCACTAGACATAGTATGGACTTGAGTATCTGAGGATAGGTTTGGTACCTAGAGAAGAACTTTAAAAGACCTTGTCATTCCCGCTAATGATCAAATTGCCAATAATTTTAATATTATTCATCTTGCTTATTCTGATTTAAAGTGCTATATTTTCAGAAGGCTTTTTAAAAATTATACTTTAATGCAACTATATTATTTTGGTTAATGCATTGAGCTACAAATGTTAAGTTGGGGAATATAGGTAATTGGGCAATTAGAGAATGGGACACAAACAAACATATTCTCTTAATGGGAACAGAGTGAATGGGAGGAGGATCTTAGACCATTGTGTTCCTCTAAGTTCCTTTAAGGTCCAGGTAAATCAATTCAATGTAAAGGACTAGTGGACCAATAGTTAAAAATCCCCAGGGAAAGATGGACGGTGAGAGGCAAAAAAGCACCAAAAAGAAAAATGAGGCTTATGATTAGAAATACATGATATTTAACCACTTGACTTGTTTAACCTAGCATTTTGCTTTATAGAATTATAATTTATAGAAATATTCTGGTTGCTTTATTCCTCACTCAAGCACATGCTGCTATTACCAGACTACTACTTGTGCTCTCAAAACACTCTGTACACATAATAGCATTTTCCTCACTCAAGCACATGCTGCTACTACCGGGCTACTACTTGTGCTTCCCAAACACTCTGTACACATAATAGCATTTTGTTTGTTTGTTTTATTTAATTTTGTTTTATTTTAGAACTACCATCCTCCTTACCATTTTTTATGGGTTATCATAAACCAGATTCATCTTTATAGACAACTTTCCTTTGGATATTTTATGGAATAGCTTGACAAATATTTGCTTTTCTCCCAGAAATCCTTGAAATTTTATAGACTATACTAATAATTATTATTTTACTGTCTTCATTGACAAAGGAATCATTGTTAAATTGTGTCCAAGTCTAAATTATGTTTCTTTTTAGAGTATGTTCTATACGTAGAAATAAAATGGTTTTCTGGGGGGTTACAAATTATGAAGGCACAAAGATTACCTAATTAGCCATATATTCTATTAAATAAATTTTTCTTTTTTGTTTTCTAAGAAATTTTTTACACATTTTTGAAATAATGACTACATATTTTATACAATTGTCCATTAGCATGTTCAAATACTGTATGAAACTTTTCATTTTGAGAGAAGCAATTGATCAAATTATAAATAAATACATTGAAGTAATCATATGATTTTATGCTTAATACTTTTTGAATGTTAAAGTATCATCATTATTTTAAATGTGGAATCTCTAAATCTATTTGTTTCTTAAAGTTAATCTTCTGCTAGAAATAACTGCATTTTAGGTTACATTTGTATAAAAAAGAAGATGTACAATATTTGTTCTAACTATAGTACTAAAGGCTGTAAGCAAAAATGCAGACACTATAGAAATTTAAGAAATAATGCAAAAATTTGAAAAAAATAATATATCAAATACATAGAAAACACACATACACACAGATTCCCAGGAGAATAATCATCAGTGGATAAATTAATTATGCCTAAGGATATCTCATTAGTATGTCCTGCCAGAGCCTACATTCTTTATTAAAGGAATACATCCAGACAATTACATCATTCTATAGATATGCGTCTTGCTTACATAAAAAGTCCAAAATGCTACCTCTAAAAGCAAATTAAATTGCTCTATTGTCCCCAAAACATTTCACTGCAAGTTGAGAATGACCAAAAGTATTTATGAAATAATGTACATGTATTTCCATTTTGGAAAAAAGTAGACTTTTAACTTTCACAAGTATAATTCCTACCTCAAATTTATTTATTTTTCTGCACTTGATACTTCTAAAATACAACTTGGAACATCAATTGAGATTTAGCTTTTTAAGAAATAGGTTGATTGTAAGATAGAAAAAGGAAAAAGCATTTTGAATAGCATTCACCTCCATTTAACTCTATCTTTAAAATGTTCTTCTATATGAGATACTATTTCTTTTAAGTAAAATATTCCAAGTTGGCTTTGCTATGTATTACACAGCATTGTAATTAATTAATTTACTTACAAAGGTCTTGGATCTGGTTAGTACAAGTTCATGACCTTATGGTAAATTCAGTAGGTTATAGAAGACAGAATCTTTCTTTTGTAAATAGTGAAGGTCACAAATCTACCAGCCTGCTCCTTCACCAAAGAAATAAAAAGGTATTTAGACCTTTTGCAGCTGTCTGAAAATTGTATAAATGTCTTTAATATTAATGTGCTTCTCTTACTTTTAGTATTCCTCAGAGAACCTAAAACCAGAGGTCAGTTCTTCTTCTCCTGTAATGAAACACAGTCTTGTTAAATGTTGTGTAAAACTACGTCTCTTTGCCTTTTCTCCTTTGCTGCAACAAGAATGCAAATTACAGCATACGTACTTACTAAAACATAAAGAAATTCACTAAAACATAAAGAAATTCACATGGTCTTGGGTAGTATCATTTATAATTATATTACTATGAAACAGGAGTCCTTAAATAGTATTATAACAAATTACAAGTATAATAAATGCAACAATATGATATATGCCTAGACAGAGTCCACATATTACAGCTATAAAATAGGGTATTAAAAAACTTCAAAAATAATGCAAACTAAGGGAAAATGTATGTTATAATTATTATTCAAATATTCCATTAAATGCTTGTATCATGAAAACAATTAACACTGTTTTTCTGTTTTTCATTTTTGTGTGTATGTGAGTGTATAGTTTGGTTTGCCTAGTAGGTTATAAAATAATAAAGCTTTTTAGATAAATAAGTACACAGATAGATGCAGAAATGATCTTGATACATAAAAAGACAACTATTCATTTAGTCACTCAACAATATTTCTTGATCACTACTATGTACATTAAGCATCAGGAAAGGTATTAGATGTACACGTATAATGTTTGTCTAACTCCCAGGCCACGTCTGAAAATAGTGCTCTCACAAATAATTAGGTATTGTATGGAAAGAAGGGTTTAATAATTTTTTAAGTTTAATTTAATTAAAGTTTTTGAAAATTCACTTTAGACTGGGGAAATTTTTCCTGCGTTAATAAACAGTTTCAATCTCTACAAAGGATAGAGGTATAAAACATATTTTAAAAATTTATATGAATATAAACTCTTTATTAATATTTTTAAATGGGAGCTATAAACAGCATAATTGCTAGTGTTCCATTAACTACATTACCACTGATCTAAACCAAAATACCTTGATTTAAATTTTTATTATTCATCTGGATGTTTAAGGTGATAAAAACACATTTTATTCTTTATGTTTACAAATGGTAGAAAACACCTATGTCACTATGCAATCTTTTTTATTTAAAAAAACAGGCATTAAATGATTTAAAAACAAATTATAATTCATGTTCTCAAGAGATGAATTATTAGTCATTTGTTACATATGCACTAGACAATTATTTGCAGCTAGAATTTATTGATCATCATCAATGAGCAGATGCTTGCCTAATCTGTAATCCTCAAAACAACCAAGTTGTAATATAATGACACATCTTATATATGAAGAAATAACACCTCCAGGGATGTAAGTAATTTGTTAAAATTAACAAGAACTAATATGTTTTAGCATCAGGAATTGATCCCAATGTTATGGAATAAAATTATTTGTACTTCCTACCATATTCTGCTGATACTCAATAATTGCAGTATACACTAACATGTTTTCCCTACCAAAAGGTGAAACATGCAGAATGAAAATATGGTCACAGATTAATATGGAATGAGAGCTACATAGGATTCATAATAAATTTAAAATTAAATTGATGTGTAGCAATTTGATAAAAGTTATAATGAATGAGCTTCAGAAGAAAACAGAAACTTGATTTGAGCAACTCTATCATATAAACTCCTGTGCTATCTACATAGTTTTGGAAATCATTTAAACTTGAATATACAGTGATAAATAAAATTTGGGCCACTGAAATATATATTCTCAGTTAGATACTCCTTCTAGTGCTTGAATGCAATTTCATTCATAAAGATAAGGAAGGCAGGTCCAGTTCTTCAGCTGCTCTTATGGAACCCTTAAATAGACTCTGATAATTGATGATTGCTGGTGACAATGACAACAGTTCTCCAGGGAGTAAATTATGGATAAAGAATAGAAAATTATCAATTTATTTTTCAAAATGGGTAATGGGTAGGTTATTTAGGAGGAATGAAAGAATAAAAATAGACATGCATTGACAAATGAGCTTCTCTGTAGGTGAGAGCATGAGAATGTATTTAGGCAAAATGTAATCCAAATTTTACATATAGGATGATTGATTTCACCCTATCTGTTAATATACATCAAATGAGATTTGAAAATCAAGTACTTTCAGTTGTGCTGCTTATAGGGTCAATGATATATTTAGTGAAAAAAATCAAGGTCCCCAAATGAAATATTAACTTACTTTTGGGAAGAAGATAGGTTACACTCAATATTCTCCAAATAAAGACATATAATTAAAGATAGAATTAAAGAGAAAAAAAGATTTAGAAGGAGAAACACATTAAAATTAAAGAAATAAAGATAAAATGAAAGAAAAATAATAGAAAACCTGGAAGAAGCTAGAATAAGAACAAGTATACTTGTAATTTATAAAATCACTTAAATTATAAAAAGGATCCTATTGAATCTTTTATAAAGTAAATTTAAAATGGACAAACAAAAGCAAAGACAATTCTAGTGTACAATAAAATGTTTATGAAGAGTAAAAATACCCTATGAATATACATTTAAAAGATATTTTCACAACTTATTTTGTTAATAATTGATGAGTTTCAGATGAAAACAGATACTTGTTGGTGAATACATCTTTTTGTATAGTAAGTGATGTGAAGATATCTTGCATGGAAAATAGACCTCACTGAATTTAGTAATTTTTATATATTTGTATTAAAAGTTATTTAAACATAAATAAGCCATAAGAGTTTGACCATAGGTAACTAATTTGTGAGCATTCTAATAATAGCTAGTGTTCCAAAGTAGAAAGCAGACCATTGTTATTCTATGCAACCATTATTCCATCATTATTGTCAAATTAAAATTAAATAAAATTATTCTAGAAGAAACAGAGAGACTTAAAATTGTAAGAGGAATTTGGCTGAATTACCCAAAGTCAGGTGGATATTTCTTGAGTGAAGATAATAAATTTTATATTTAATTCTAATTACCACTGGCTTTCACCTTATTGCCCATATAAAATCCTCATAAAGTACATAATTGTTAAAGTATATACCTTAAAATCGAATAATCTACAGTAGCCTTTTTGCTTATCCCTTGATTTCTTCAATGTATGTTATATTTAAACTATAAAATAATGTTACCTGCTCTTCAATATTATTTGAATCCACAAATGTTACTGATTTTCAAACAATTAAGAGACTAGTGAATATAAATATAAAAAAATTACAAATGTAGCAAAAGTAATATATTAATTACAAGAAGGTAATCAATTAATTTGGGTTAATAAGACCACAAACACATGAAAATGAGTAATGAGTTTATCTATAGAGTGTACACTTTTAAAGGGCATTAAAATTGTTTTTTTCCCAAGCATATCTCAACATTTTTCCCTCCAAAATCAAAATAAGGAATGATCATACATCCAATGCCCCTGCATTTTGTAAAAGTACCATGTGGGGAATCGTCAATTATAATTTTAATTATCTCCAACATAAAAACCAGTGCAATAAATTTTTTTTTCAGTATTCATGACTAAGAAACAGTTTGTTGTTTCTGATGCACTACTATGTTTTATTTTACTAGGTAATGAGATCTAAGGAATTCATATTGTTTCACTTTTAGCTTTGGTTGCTATGAAACTCTGGATTGTTTTTCAACTACACTTGCTTCTCTTATCTTTTGTATTTTGATAACCATGAGAATAACCCTACTGATTTTATTATTTATGTCTTTTCTTCCTACTACTAACCGGAATATAAGAATAATGTGAATCAGTAATAGTTTCTTAAAAATTTGTCATGTAAATAAAATTGTTCTAGGTATCAACTAACTAGAAAGGATCAAAGAGACATAGGCTGTTAATGAGCATCTAGATTACTCAGGGTACAACTCAAGCCTTTTTAACAAAGAAACCCCAGATTATAGTAACTATAATGAGAAAGAAATTATTTTTTCTTTCTGTAGAGAGACCAGACATGAACAATGCAAAACTGGCAAGAATGCTTTATACCACTAGTACATTCGGCCCCTGGGTATCTGAAATCTTGTGGAACCACTGTTTCTTTGGTTGCAATCCTGCAAGATTGAAACTGGTTTCCCACCATGTCTGTATATGAGCTAACAGGAAGAAGAAAAAATGGAAAGCCTTGGAGAAAGTATTTTCCTCTGTGAGAAGTCTCAGAAATCCCACACACCATTTCTGCCTATTTCTCATTGCCCTGAATTTTACATGACAACTCATAACTGTAAGAAAAGCTGATAAATGGGAAAGGCAAACCACGTGCCTAGACAAATTTGGGTGGGGTGATATTTATATTTCTATATGGAGGAAAGAGATGGTTATTGGAGTAAAAGTATCATCTCTGCCATAGCTTCTCTACTTGATGTATTCTCACTCTGCCATCTGGCTTCTATATGTAATAAGAACGAGACAGTACATTGTACTGGAAAGTCTTGGCTATGTAAATAGGCAGCCAGGGTTTGGCATCCCAGTCTCACCGATTACTAGCCGTAAATAGTTGTCAAGTTACTTACTGTTTCTGAGTCATTAAATGCTCATCCAGAAAATGTGAATAATACAGCTAACTCAGGGGTTTCTTGACTTGAGTATGATTTTGTACTATGAAATGTATGTATGAAATGTACTATGTAGGTATGAAATGTACTATGTCATAATAAATGGCATCAATTGATGTTATTAGAGAATTGTAAATTTTTCTTTATTGAAGTATTTTATTCTTTTCCCATTAGTTAAGATGATACATCAATTAATACTTAAGTCTTCTGGATTTAATTCTCTAAGACTTTTTCACACACACCCCAGATACGCCTGTACATATTAGAAAGAAAGACCAGAAAAAAATGTTTCTCCTATAAGGCAAGATGTACTAACCAAGGAATATATTTTTATTCAATTACATAGGCAGGAACCAGTGTTACTGACTAAAGACTAAAGGCATATCTACTACTTTGGCTATATGCAATTTAATAAGTCAATTCTACTTGGAAAGCAATGCTTTTCAAGTGAATGCCTCTTTTTTTCCACTAATATTTGTTTTGGCTCTAATAATAAGTTAGGGAGGCAGCTGAAAGAAAGATTGGGAGAGTGAGAGTCACCTGCAAGAATATATACATGAATGATTTTCTCCTGATATGTCTCTTAGTTACTATGGTGACAATCTGTTCAAGCATTTAATGAAAAAATAGCATATCTTACTTTTCCTTCATTTGAGTAACGAAATTTCTAATTTTAGTAGGCAAAATTATACCTATAATTTTGTTTAGAAATTTTTTGATTGTTATGTTTTTACATAGAAAACATTTTGATTTTGCTAGGCCTTCAAAATATAAATTTTAATTCAAAGTTAATTTTGTTAAAATTGAATATAATTACCCCAAACATTTGGTACTAATTTATCTAATAAGCAAATATTTTCTCTACTGAGTACATATATTAGAAAATATTTTTTAAAATGTAAAAGTTTTTAACTATTTACCTTTAAATTTAAATGTATGTTTGGATAAACTATGTAATTATTAATAATAAGCTCATTTACCTTCTGCTTAACATTTTTTATGAACGTCTTACTGAAAGAAAAGCCTGCCTGAAATAATCCATGGCAATACTTTTAAGTAAATGTTGATTTTATTTTTAACCTCATAAATAAGTGTTTAAGTTACTAAGTAATAATTTTCTCATTTATAGGACTTTTTATTTGAGGATAATTTTTAAATTTACATGTAATATTAATCTGAGGTGATCATTTTGACTTATCTAGCTAAGTGATTTTTATGTTAAAAATTATAGGTTATTGCCTATATTTATAACAATTATAGCCTTGTTTGTTTCACTGATACTATTATTTCTAATGTACAATAAAATGGGTGAAGCTAAAGACAGAAGTTAATTACAAGTGAAAAGAAAACTACAATCAATCCAAGTGTTGTTGCAATAACAATTTAGAATCCAAAATTTTCCAATCACCAAAATAAAGACAAATTCTCTATTTTGGAATTTCTAATTTCATGTATACAAACTATCTCTAAATGATTACTTCTCTTTTTGAATGCTGCCTGTTGTCTGCTTCTTCATACAAGTATGTCACTAGTAACCTACCTGACACCTGATGTTTTATTGATAGGCTTACATAATCAATTGGTAATACCTAATCATTTGCTCTTATTATTGATATTATGTATCATATCCTTTGACATGCTTATCTTCCTATCCTCCTAGCTCTCTGTTTCCATGATGACAGCTTTTTGCTGTATCATCACATGGTCGAATGGTAAAAAAGGAATGAACACTCTATAGCCACATGGCAGAAGAGACAGTCAGCTTTATGGAGCCTCCTTTATAAGGGTATTAATTCCATTCACAAGGAGTGGACCCCTTATGACTAAATCACTCCCCAAAAGACCACACATGTTAATATAACCACAATGAATATTAAGTTTCAACATGAATTTTAGAGGGTCACAATCATTCAAATCAAAGTACTGTTTATTTCCTGGGGCTTTTGGAAATGTTGAAGTGCTCATCAAATCACATCAAATATTGGAAATGACTGATAAATTTTATTATCCTATCATCTATCCATTGATGTCTTTCTAAATTCTAATACATAAAAAAATTTGAGGAAGCTTTCTTAATAATCAGTATGCTCTCAGTAATAAATATCAAGAGTATTGAATTTCCTAAATAAATCAGGATCAAACTTCATAAAATTATCAGTAACATTTAATTTCCCTTAAAATGTTAAACGAATATGGACAATCATTGAGAACCAGCTCTTAACTGAATGCTTTCACTGTGTACTTCTGCTGAACATAAAGTTCATCTTCATTATGCCTACCTTATAGTGCAGGACTGTACCAGGTTACCCCTTAGGAATATTGTCTCAAGAAACAATATTATTAACTCTCTTGGTACCAGATAGTGAACAAGAACACCAAAAAAACAACTTTAAGCAGTCTGAAGCCCTAAACATAGAAAAAGAAACCAGTTCTTATTTGGACATATGTACAAGAAAAAACCCACATAACATTAATAGAATTGCTCAATAAATGTGTGTTGTGAACTTAGGACTCAGAGAAGCTCCATGAATTTGCTCCCTGACAAAAGCAACAAAAATATGGGCAAAAATATCAAATCAGCCATTTCAGAACTCCAGAAATTAATCAAAGGTACAGAACAAACTAAACACATTTATTTGAGAAAATCTGCTAAATTTATATGAACAGCAGGGTCTGTTAATTTGGAGCTACACCTATTCCCTATCTTTTCACCTCCATGGACTAGTTGCCATGAAAAGCCAGCAACTTGTAAAAGTCAAAATTATTCCTATGTACCAAAACATAAAATTGAAAATTAAAATTTCAATATTACTATTTATAATAGCATGCAAAAAAGAAACAATTAAGGATAAATCTGTAAAAAGATATAACATATCTCTACACTGAATATTATAAAACATTACTCAGAGAAAAAAAAGAATACCTAATAAATGGAGAAATATACCATATTCCTGCATCAGAAGACACTATATGCATCAATCAGAAGAATCAAAAGATGAGAAACTTCCCCAAACTAACCTATAAATTCACTACACTCCCAGTCAAAATTCTAACAGCCCTTTTTATGGAAACTTGAAATCTAATCCTAAAATTTATATGATTGTTCAAGGGACCTAAAGTAGTCAAAACAAAATTGAAAAATGTATTATAAAGTTGCATTAAACAAGACAATGTGGTGATAGTTTCAAAATAGAGGTAAGGATCATAGCAGAATATTCAGAAATAGACCCATGTACATATGGATAATTGGTTTTTGACAAAAGTACAAAATAATTAAATAGAAAAAAGAATGTCTTTTTAATAAATGATGCTATGATTGAATATTCATATGCAAAATTAAATGATATTTGGTCCATAACTTGCATCATATAAGCCACCTAAAATAAACCATAGATCTATATGGAAAATATAAAATGTCCAGAATAAAATATAACAAAAAATATTATTAATGTTGGTTATGAAAAAATTCTTTAGATATATACTAGAAATGTGATGCATAAAAGGAAGTAATTTGTTAATTATACTTAACTGAAATTAAGCACTTCTGGTCTTCAACAGACACTGTTAAGCAAAAGAAAATACAAGCCACAGACTAGGTGAAAATACTTGTAAATCATACAATTGACAAAAGACCTTTGTCCAAAAAACAGAAAAGATTCTCAAAATGTAATACACAATAAATCCAATAAAAATATTGTCAGATGTGGTTTTGAGGAGGTATTGTCCTGGTTCTTTGGCTCCTTGCTTGGAACAATTGCAAGCAGGGCTAGTGCAATGGAGTGATGACAAATAAGAAGTACTTCCACACAAGCAGCTTTTATTGCAAAGTAAAATTAAGTTTTAAAGAGAGGAATAGGTCTGTCTCCACAAGTGGAGATAACCCTAGGTTTAAAGACAGAGTATAGTACACACTCAAAGTCATCAGAGAGCGGAATGTTCCAATAAGGAACAGTGTCATCCCAGGTTATGGTCTGTTCTTTATGCTAATCCCTAATAATATGTTAAACTCCAGTGGAATATTCATGTCTTTTCAGGGAAGTGAATGGGGATTAACAGAATCGTGTACCCTCCCATTGTTTGACCTTGTATAGCTGGCTGCTAAACTGTCATGGTGCTAAGAGGTGTGAGTTTTACTATGTTAATGAGGGAAAGGTTACCTTTGGTCATAAGTACCTAGCTGCTGCACATGCTCCCAGTTGGAAAAACTCCCTAACCTCAAGTTCTTGATGTTGTGGTTTCTTTTCTCTGTTTTTATTAGTTTCAACCCTTGGCCCTTGATCATATCCCCCTATCGCCTGCCCTGCCACCTGCATACCCTTATCCGTACCTAACAATATGAGCAAAAAATTTCAACAGTTTATCAAAGAGTACATGCAGATGGCAAATAAGCACATGAAAAAATGTGATACATTATCGGTCATTAGGGAAATGTAAATTAAAACCATAAAAACATTTGCTTTACATCTATTAAAATGGCTATATATATATATATACATATGATTATACCAAGTATTGCATAGATATGGAGAATGTAGATCTCTCATACACTGCAACCACATTGTAAAACAGCTTTGCAATTTCTCAAAGATATTAATAAATATGCACCTAGCATTTGATCCAGCCATTCTATTCCTAAATATTTTTTCAAGTAAGATAAAAGAATAAGTCCCTACAAGGATTGGTACACAAATGTTTATGGACAGCTATATTTGCAATATCCAAAATACTCTAAACAAACCAAATGTCCATTAACAGATGTATGAATAAATAAACTTGTGTACCCATACAATGAGATACTACACAACAATATGAAGGAATAAACTAACAGTACCACTATTAAAATGTATGGATTTGAAAACAAGTATGCTGAGTGAAAGAGTTAAAACTAGAAACAGAATATTAACATTTTAGGAAATGTAAACTAACATATGAACAGAAAACAATACACCAGTTGTTATGGGAGAAAGGGAGAGAAGGAGGGAGGAAGAAGATCGGAGAAAGCATGGATGAAAAGATTTCAAAGGGGCACATATAAATTTTGGGGGGTGATGGACATGTTCATTATCTTGATTGTTGTGCTGGTTTTCAGGTATATATATTAATAGCTATATCAATACTTATCAAATTGAATATTTTAAATATGTGCAGTAAAGTTGTTTAAAATAAATGGATTGATAAAGTCTAGGAGAAATCAAATCAGAACATTGAAGTATGGGAATCATATGAACTTTTTCTGATTTGGCAAACAAGAAAACAAAAACTGATAGTAATAATATTATCATCAGGCACTGCTTAAGAACAAGGGTTTGGAGCCATACACACCTGGATTTCAGTCATAGTTCTTCACTTCTCTTGGTGTATCTTTATTTTGGAGTCTAATCATTTCCTCTAAACCTCTTTTTCTTAATCAGTAAAATTAGATTATGGAAAGGACTTTCATAATTGTTACGGGGAGTAGAATCAGGCACTGATCTGGGACTTGCATAATTCAAGAAATTTAAATGGATAAAGTACTAGTCAAAATGGTTGTATTACTAAAGGATGTTATTTCATGGCATATTCTGATTTATCAATAATTAAAGATGTTAGCTCAGTGAACTATTTTAACAGAGCTAACCAAGGCTTCAGCTGGCTGACTATGAAAAATTGAGTTCATTAAAGGAAAAGTTAACAAATAATCCCAAAATTATTGAATTTAAAATAGTTAACCGAAGAGGAAAGAAGAATGGAAATATCAAAAACATTTAAAATAAATGTCCCTTTTGCTTTATTTTTTAAAATTGGTTATATTTCTTTTAAATCTTTTTAAAACTATATAAAACCATTTGCTCATTAAAAAAAAACAACTATGTGCCAGACTTTGTGCTACTCAGTGGTGATACTACAATAAATAAACAATTGTTTATGTCTTCTTAGAGCTTATTTTTTTAAGTATTTTTCAGAAATAGTTATCTAGATCAATACTGCCCAAATTTCAACCTTAGCGAAAATATATAGCATAAATTATACCAAAAAATAGAGATTTAAGAGGTTCACCATGGAGATTCTAATTTCAGCAGGCCTGAAGTTAGTTGGGGATATACTGTGGGATATCCCTAGATATGTGTGCAAAGTTGTGGATATGAAATTTTAAAATAAACACTGTTCTCCTTCCATAGAGAGATGATAAAATTTTAAAATTGGCTTTATAGGAAATAATCTCAAAATTATATGAGACACACATAATCAGATAAATTAATAAATGGGTGTTGTAATAAGATTTAGTTTAAAAATAAAACATGCAGGACACTGGCTTCTTAACTGACAGAATTTATTTTAAATGCAATAGACTAAAGAAAGAGCTTCCATAGAGCTTAGAGTAATTATCTTTACAAACTACTGCTTTAAGCTGAAAATACATGTGTTTGACATGTCAAAGAAAAATGAGCTCTATAGTATTTGTTATCTGTGTCCTCTCTCTTTATGGATAGTTTGAACATTGTTTTTCTGCAAGTTGAGCTCCAGTAAATAGTCTTCTATTTCTTCTTGTAATCCTATGGTAGTATCTGGGTGAGCGTTTACACTGTATGCTAAAACTTGCAATATTTCACATTTGCAACCCCAGGAGTATAGATGAAGGCCAAGTCAATGTATGGGTGAACCACTCACTTGCAATCAGCTGTTCTCTCCTTATGGGCAAATTTGTACCAACTCAGAAATCCATAGGTCATAGTACTAACTTCCAGTAAGTAGAAGCCCAGCAGCTAGATGTCTGAGAGTTTTGGACTCATGAGAGTCTATGGTGGAGAAGAGGAAGTAAAAATTCTCACTGGGATTCCAATTTGTTTGAACTTCTTTTATCTATCTTTTTTGGCTTAATGTCAAAGTCTATAGGAAACAAAGAGTGTACTAAATAACCAATCCATATAAAAATAGAGGGAATAAAAGTACTCTTTGCCCTCCCTTAAGATAGAAGTGGGTGTGAATAAACTGTAGTAGTTAAATCCTTTTCCATGGATTCTGATGTCTGGATTTTTGCAGTTTTGCAGCGCCACTAATTCTTCTTCTTTTTTTTTTTTTAAGCTGAAAAATTATATTAGGGCATTTATATTAATATTTAAAATTCTTTTCTTGACTTTCTTTTTCTAACATATATTTTATATATAATGTACATATAGTCTCATATATATATATATATATATATATATATATGATATAAATATATCTCTGGTTTGCAATGGTTTCTGTGTCACCAGAAGGCAGATATCAGAATGAACGAAGGAGAGAGTATTCCAGTAGAAAAGAACAAGTCTCTGGGGAAGGAAATGTGGTTATATCTCTTGGATAAAAGCTGTTACATTCTCACAGCATTTCATATACTAAATTAGTTCCTGCAAGTATTATTTATATATAAGCACTGACAAAAGGCAGAGATAAAATGCAAACCAAAGAATTCAAAGAAAGTTCAGAGAGCTTCATAGAGAATAACATAAATTGCAGTTGACCCTTTAACTACATGAGAATTGGGGTGCCAACTGCCACTAAGTGTATAACTTTTAACTCCTCAAAAACTTTATTAATAGCCCACTGTTGGCTGGAAACCTTACTGATAACAGTCTATTATCACATAAATAAATGAATATCTACATATATTTCATGAGTTCATGATATACCCAAATTTTTCTTAATTTTTCAACTATTTCTAGGCTAGGCAAGCCTTTTTTCAGATTGTTACAAGTCTCCAAAAAAATTACCAATATATTTATTGAAAACAAATCTGTGAGTAAATGGAGCAGCATAAATCCATGTCATTTAAGGGTCAACTGTATACATACAATTTAAACACAACTGTATCTTAATGTTAGGTTATATATATAGTACACTCTTTCTGAAAAGAAAATTGCTTTTACATGCATATAACAAACTTGAAAATTATAAAATCCATATATGACAAACCCACAGCCAACATCACACTGATTGGGGTAAAGCTGAAAGCATTCATCCTAAGAACTGAAACAAGACAAAGATGCCCACTGTCACCACTTCTATTCATTATAGTACTAAAAGTCCTAGCTGGAGCAATCAGGCAAGAGAAAGAAATAAAGGACATCCAAATTAGAAAAGAGGAAGCCCATCTATTTCTGTTTACCAACAATATAATTTTATACCTAGAAAATCCTAAAGATTTCTCCAAAAGAATTGTAGAACGGATAAATGTATACAGCAAAGTCTCAGGTTACAATGTCAGGATACACATATCATAAAACAACCAAGCTGAGAATCAAATCAAGAATTCAATCTCATTTATAATAGTTGTAAAAAAAAAAAATACATTAGAATATACTTAACCAAGAAGGTGAAAGACCTCTGGGAAAAAAACTGCAAAACACTGATGAAAGAAATCATAGATGACACTATCAAATGGAAAAGCATTCCATGCTCATGGATTGAAATAATCATCATTGTTAAAATGTCTATACTCCTCAAAGTACTTTACAGATTCAAGGCAATTCCTGTCAAAATATCAATAGAATTTTTCACAGAATTAAAAATATCCAAAAAGTCATACAGAAAAACAACAACAACAACAACAACAAAAAGAGTATGAATTGCCATAGCAATCCTAAACAAAAAGAAAAAACTCTAGAGGCATTACATAAGCTGATTTCAAATTATACTTTATGGAAAGAGCAATCAAAACAGCATGGTAATGGTATAAAGGTAGACACATAGAGCAACAGAACAGAATAGGGAACCCAGAAATAAAGTCAAATACCTGTAACCAACTGATTTTCACCAAAGCAGACAAAATCATACACTTTGGAAAGAATACCCTCTCCAATAAATGGTGCTGAGAAAATCAGATAGACTCATGCAGAAGAATAAAACTGGATCTTTATCTTTCACTATATACACACAAAATAACTCAAGATGGATTGAAGACTCAAATTAAAGACCTGATACCATAAAAGTATTAGAGGAAAACTTATGAAAACTATCCCTGACTTTGGCATAGGTGAAGAACTTATGACTAAGATCACAAAACTAAATACAACAAAGACAAAAATAACAGAAGGGATTTAATTAAACTAAAAAGTTTCTGCACAGCAAAGAAAATAATCAAAGGAGTAAATATAGAATGGGAGAAAATATCCATAAGCTATACATCTGACAAAGGCCGAATATCCAGAATCTATAAGGAACCCAAAGAAATGAGCAAGAAAAAAACAAATAACCCCATTAAAAAGTGGGCAAAAACATGAACAGACATTTGCAAAAGCAGAGAAACAAATGACCAACAAACATACAAAAAATTGCTGATCATTACTAATCATTAGGGAAATACAAATTAAAACCACAGTGATATTCCCACCTTATCCATGTCAGAATGGCCATTATCAAAAAATCAAAATAAATAAATAAATAAATAGATGCTGGTGTGGATGTATTACACTGTTGGTGAGAATGTAAACTAGCACAACCTCTATAAAAACCATATGGAGATTTCTCAAAGAACTTAAAGTAGATCTACAATTCAATTCAGCATGCTCACTACTGGAAATCTACTCAGAGGAAAACAAGTCATAACAAAAAGACTCATGTACTCACATGTTTATTGTAGCACAATTCATAATTGCAAAGATATGGAACCAATCTAAGTGTTCACCAATAGATGAGTGGATTAAGAAAAGGTGGTAAAATACTACTAAGAAAAGGTGGTAAAATACCATAAAATACTACTCAGCATCAAAAGAATGAATTAATGTCTTTTGCAGTCACTTGGTTAGAACTGTAGGCCATAATTCTAAGTGAAGTAACCCAGGAACATAAAACCAAATACCACATATTCTCACGTATAATTGGGAACTAAGCAACAGGTATGCATGGTCGTACAGACAGAGTGGCTTAATGGACATTGGAGATTCAGAACAGGGAAGGGGAAAAGGGAATGTAGGATGAAAAATTACTATCGGATAAATTATATAGTAGTCAGATGATGTTATATTAAAAGCCTGGAATTCTCAACTATTCAATTCAGTGATATAGCAGAAAACCACATGTGTCATTTAAATCTATTTAAATAAAAATAATAATAACACAAAAAGAAAATGAAACTAGCCCTTCAGCAATAGGCTAAAAAAAGGGAGAATTTAAACACAATGAAAATAATTTTCCAGATGACTTAAACTCAATGACTTAACACACAATCTTTTTGGTGTATATGGAATAATTTTTGAAGCATATCAATTACAGTATGTGTTGTTGTAATGTGGAAATGATTACTGTTTGAAGAGCCTGAGTTAACTCATTTCACCTTTACCTTGAATTGTTAAATATTTTGCACATAAATAGTAAGAATTTTAAAATGAAAACCAAAAAACTCTACTTAAAGCTTGTTTTGTTTTTTTAATTGAAAGAACCTTTTGGAAATTATATTTAATAAAGCTTCTTTGGTCTAAAAATAGATAAATAAAAACTTAATGTTAAAAAGGGTTTAATTATCTTTTATGTATTGATTATGACAAAATTAATTATGAACCCCATTTATCCTACTCAAATGTACACAAGAGATTTGTTGCCTACTATTTTCCAACCAAAATTTTTATTTTTTAATTGAAATCTGTTTAATTTGTAGCAAATGTATCAAAATATGAAAGTGTTTAAAGTTAGATTACATTTACTTGACAATATGTTAATAGAAATTCCTTTTGGGAACTTTTTTTTTGTATCTGTTCTAAATGGTACAAGAAAAATTAAGATGAAATCATGTATTAATAAATATCTATATTTTGGAAATCAGAAATGTTAACATATTTAATCTTATTTCATATATTCAGTAAATATGCAAATATTAAAAAAGGAGTTGTATTTAGGGCAGTTTAGAATTCTGAAAATGATTCTCATGGATGATTAAAGCCATGTATTATAATAATGCAATTAAAAAGAATAAATGTGTTTGCCCTCTGCCCCAGGCATTAGATATTATCAAAATAATGTTTGGAAGGTGCTACATTCCAGAGTATGTTTGGAGAACAGATTTGCCTCACTAATTTAGCAACATAATACCACTAATTTATTTAATACTTCATTATGTGAAGCAATTATATATATATGACAATATTAAAATGGCAAAGTATTTCAAAGACTATTTTTAAACCCTATTGATGTGCAAAGTTGTTATTAAGATAGCCTGTGGTGGGGGAAGGCAGGAGGAAAAAGGAAAACTTGAAGTTGAATCAGCTTTAGAACTTGCCTCCTTTTCAAGGCCATCTGCTATCCCCTTTTCACCCAGAACAAATTGTTTCATATCTCTTATTAATTAGATTTCAGAATAATATTTCATTTGTTTTAAAAAAGTCTCACTATTTAAAAAATTTTTAAATCTACTATCTTATGAGATAGACATATAATGAAGTATAATTAACATAATTATACAGATGAATAACCAGAACTCAAAGAAGTTAGGTGATATATGCACACGGTCACACAATTATTAAAAGGAAGAACAAGAAACCTAAATCACTGACCTCAGTTCCAGAGCCTGGTTAATGCTACCAGTTTACTGAACTACCTGCAAATTGGAAATTTGGTGGTAAACACACAGAACTCTGGGATTAGAAACCTGGGTTTGAGACTAGGCTTGGCCACTTCCTTGTCTTGTGAACCCCCATAATCTTGCTGCCTCAACTTCAAAACAGGGCAATTAGAGGACTGACTGCTTAGGACTATTGCAAGTTTTAGGTGTATGTAAAGCCAATTCAAGTGGTGCTCAGGGCTCACCCTGATGTTACCTTGGAGTGGTTCAAATGGGTGATATCAGAGATGCCAGAAGTTTGCTAGAAGACAGTCTCAGAAAAACTGATATCAAGATATAAATTCCTTTTATTTCCCTTTGAGTACCCAATAGAATTCTATGTATATAGCTTGCTCATAATGAAATGTTTTTTAAAAATAATTGACTGATTAATTTGTGGATAGCAAGGGATAGAGAGGGCAGAGAAAAGAGTTTTCCTTAACATGCCCCCAGCATTACCCCATTATACTAGGCTAAGAGAGAGCCAGATTTGTTTGTGAAGAATTCTCATCTGAACACTCAGAAAGTGAGGAAATTCATAGACTCATTAATTCACTTATTCACTAAATGTATTCTATAGAAAACTACTCTTGGGTTAAGCTCTGTGAACAATGAGTACCATGGTTAAATGGATTTGGAAAATGGTACAAGATCTGCCATCCTTTTGGTGCCTTTCCCTGTACATTGCATGTATAGATTCTTTGTAAATACTGTCTCAATAAACATGTAAGTTGGTTTAATGCGGTGTTGGGTTTATTGGCTACAAAATTCTCTTTCACAGAATCCTTTTTATGCTTTAACAAAGCTAGTGTTCCATGGAATACACATTAAGCAACACCCCTTTAAGTTATGGGCAGCATTGCAGTGCCCATGTCCATATTTGAATAAATGTTCATTATCCACAGAAACTCAATCCTTTCACAAAGGGTATGAGAGATATTTAGCCTCCATTCAAAATAAGATCCACTCTAAGAATGCATACTCGATGATTTTATAGACTTGAATTGATGCTTTTTTATTACTTTTACTCTTTATATGTCCTACATTTGTCTATATTTGATAGTAGTTCAAGGTTTGCTTCAAAACTCACCACAGGTTATATAGCTGTAAAATGAACTCTGGAGGGTCAGAGATGTGCCTGTCTACACTATGATTGAAATCACAAATAGAAATCTATTCCTCATTTTGCCAGACTTCTCTTGTCTCATATTTTTTCTTGAGTAAAAATTTGTTTATGTGATAAAGTCTGCTCTAAATATATAAAAATAAAATTACTCTCAAACTCATTAGACAATTGGCCTATAGCATAATGCATCTCAGAATTAACATTCATTTTTGAAACCTAAATGGTTTAACTTATTGCTACACCAGCTCTTTATTTCATGGACTATAAAATTCACGATATATTGAGCTTCATGGGCTATGAAATAAAAGCCTATAAAAGTGTCTTGGAATGTGTAATTATCTGCTAGATCGGGCACTTTTACCAAACCCATAATAAAATACATTGAGATTTTTCTGTTGGAATCACTTGATACCTAAAAACAAGGGAAACTAATTGGAAAATAGATAAGGCCATCATGATATGCAAATAAAACAAATGAATGACAATTAATAACAAGATTACATCCTTCTAAATTTATTCAATACAATTAGGTTTTCTTAAACTGCCTGTATACCTGCTGCAAAATTTCAGAAAATGAGTAAACAGGTTTAATTACAGAAAATAAAACAAAATCACTACCACCAAAGGTCTAAATCTGATGCTTGACAGTTTTAATACTTATTTTACTTTCTCTTCAAAATGGACTGAGAAACTGCTTAGAGTATTTAAATGTATCTTTCAGTGAGCTACAAGACCTACCTCCTCTCTCTCTGTTTCATGCATTCTTATTCTCTCTCTCTCTCTCTCTCTCTCTCTCTCACCTGGATTACAGATTTGTAATTATTAATACAATAACCCCAGAGGGAGAAATAGTCAATCAATGAAATCCTGATTTATTTCTTATCATCGGCATCTACTTTTGTTAGCATTCAATTTAAATCAAATCACTTCTTTTAAAGTGATATAAAACACATATTTTTAAATGAACAAAAACCTATAAGACTTCTACTTCCAAAGTAAACAAGACACATCTGCTATTTAAAACAAACCAACCCCAGTTCCAAATCTGTATCACTACATACAGGCCTTTAGAGTAGGACACACTGAAGCGCTTATGGGATGTGTTAACAAAGGCATGAAAATTTGCTGCTGAATTACATCTTTCAAATCCTAAGTATCTAGTGGGTGAAATAGCAGTGCCCGTGACTGACCCAGGGTGGGATAATAATTCCCCAGAAGAGAAGTAGGAGAGAGAATACTTTCTAGTGTGTGTCCAGGCTGGCCACCCTAATAGGAATCATCTCCCCAACTCAGCAGGAAGCAGCTAGACAAGTTGACATCCCTCCCAATGATTTGGGTCTCTTGAATAGAGAGTGGGGAAATGTTAGGTAGATAGCGAGGGACCTCTGGCTATCCTAGGGATAGCCTTGGTGTCTCCTCAAATAACTGCCAGACCTGGGAGAAGGAGTAATGCCCCGCCAGTCTGCAAAAGAATGTAGGGAATTTCCCAGCCCAGAGGCCAAGCAGCCCAGGCCCATAGGATCTGGAAAGTGACCTAGAGTAACCTAAGGCTAATAATTATCATTCCATTAAATGTCCATCAAAATGGCTCCATGATGACATCTAAACCACCAGGAGGGCCCAATCAGGACCATATAAAACAGGACTCCAGACCATAATCAGAGCCTCTTTTTATGATGGGGGTCCAATCGTCATCTGTGGTGAACATATCTTGCTCTTTCTCAATAAACCTAATTTTCATGCTTACCTTGTTTTCAGCACATCTGGGCATTTTTCAGCCAAGAGCACACAAAGAACCAAGAACGTGATTGCTGACCCAAGAGTTTCCTTCTTTGAGCTTTGGTTAAAAATCTGGAGAAGGGGAGAGAATTTGACAGACCTAGACAAACTAGAGAAAAGGGGTAGAATTCAGGCCAGCATATGACCATCACATGCAGGTCATTTATAAGAAAGTGATAGGAAGACTAAGAGTGTGGAAATGGACTTGGTCACAGAAGGGATGAAGAAAGAATGTCTAAGGAGAATTGAGGAGGGAGCCCTGGAGCAGAACCAGAGTGAAGGGAAAATACTGAAGAAGTGAGGGGATTTCCACATGATGCAGGGAATTGGATGTCCATGACAGTTTTATCAGGAGTACAGCTAGCACTTTACTCCCTTTTGATAACCATTGAATTATGTGTTTCTAACACATCACTGCTCTGAGAATGAGCCACACAAAATAGTAGGACAAGGACTTCAATGTGCAACAAGTCAAAAAGACTTGTAAGGGTAAAGAATAGATGAGAGCATGGAGCAATGAGTAACCCAAAGAGGTGGTTTGAATTTGGGCTCATGTACCATCTTAGGCTGAAAGAAAAGGTATTTGGGCTTCTGAGTGGGAAAGGCAAGCTATGCTATGGGAAGGTGACCAAGAAAAGTATTATAAACAGGAGTTATTTAGTAAGGTTTGTTATGGATATTTCAGTTTAAGATATTCCTCACTGATTACAGTTGTTAAGAGTCCTCCCCTTCCTGGTACAAGGAGGGAGAGACACCTTTTACAAATGGAAATTTCTTTAATAAATGTAAATTTTTTTATTTACAAAAGAAAAACTTTTCTTCTATTTGCTGGTTCTCAAAGGTCTTTAGCCCCAAATAATCAATATGGCAAAGAGACCTGGTCAACTCTCTGGAGCTATTCAAATCAATTTTTACCAAAACTAGTGATAAAGTTCTTTAAATAGTGCCCTACTATCTTCAGATTCTTAACACCTTTGTTTTCTTATATTGCATTCATGTATATTCTAACAACATCCTTTGTCTTAACTGTCAACTGAATATTTCCCTGAAGACACACTGGCTCAAAGTTCAGCTTTTTAAAATTTCTTACTATAAAACTGTTTGTCAGCATTTATATTTACTCTTTGTTTTAAAACTTCTCCTAAAATCTGGCTGAAGTTTAAAATATATTAGAGTCATGCCCCCCATAATGATTTATTGGTCAATAATGGACTATGGATTTATTGGTCAATAATGGATAACAGTGGTTCCATAATATTATAATACTGAATTTTTAATGTATCTTTTATATGTTTAGATACACAAATACCATTGTTTTACAATTGCCCACAGTATTGGGCACAGTAACATGCAGTACAGATTTGTAGGCTAGGAGCAACAGGTGATACAATATAGTCTATGTGTGTAGTAGTCTACCCAATCTAGGTTTGTGTAAGTACACTCTATGATGTTAGAACAAGGCCAAAATTGCCAAATAAAGACACACATAGACTGAAAATAAAGAAATGAAAAAATATATTCCATGTAAATAGAAGCCAACAAAGATAGGAGTAGTTATACTGCTATCAGATAAAGTAGATTTCAAGACAAAGCTGCAAACAGAGACAAACAAGGTCATTATATAATTCTAAGGGGGTTAATTCAACAACAGGGTATAACAATTCTAAATATATATGCACATGGAAGCATATAGAGATATCAAGCAAATAGTACCAGAGCTAAAGACAGAAAGAGCCAATACTATAATTGTTGGAGACCTCAACACTCCATTTTCAGCATTGGACAAATCAACCAGACATAAAATTAACAAAGAAGCATTGGACTTAATCTGCACTGTAGACTAAATGGACCTAATAGATATTTGCAGACTATTTCATCCAACAGCTACAGAATTCATAGTCTTCCTCTCAGATCATGGATCATTCTCAAACACAGACCATATGTTAGGCCACAAAATAAGTCTCAAAAAGTTCAAAAAAATTGAAATCATACCACACATTTTCTCTGACTGTTAGGCAGATAGTGAGGGATTCTGGGTCTCTTAGGGACAAAAGTGGGTGCTGTGGCCCCCATCTTGGTCCTTAACAACTTAATCTCCCAAGAAGCTGCCATACCTGAGGAAGAGGAAATACCCCATGAATCTGCCAATCATAAGTAACATAGTGTGCCAGCTGCAAAGGAATGCAGAGGACTCTCTAGCCCAAGCAGCATAGGCACCATAGAGTACAGATATGAACAAACCGCATGTGTAATAATGCAACCCCCAACTTTCCAATCAAAGCAATTCCATGGCGACATCTCAGCCACTAGGGAGGTCCCAATCCAGATACTATAAAATAAGAGAGAAACCATAACCAGTCCCTTTTTACACTCTTCCTTTTGCTCTCCCTTTGCTGTGACAATAGGTCCAGTCGTCCTCTGTGGTGTATATATCATGCTCTGTAAACCTATATCTTGCCTTTGTCTTATAATTCTATATTTCCTTCAATTAACCTTATTTTCAGGCTTGCCTAACTTTGGTGTGTCTAGTCATTCTTTAGCCATGGGCACACCAAGAACTGACATTTTCAGACTAAAACCTGACATGACCACATGGAATAAAGCTAGAAATAAATAACATGTGGAACACTGGAAAAATAGAAACACATGAACATTAAACAATATACTCCTGAATGACCAGTGAGTAAATGAAGAGATTAAAAGGCAAATTTAAAAATTCTTGAAACAAATGAAAATGAAAATACAAAATATTCAAATGTATGGGATATAGAAAAAACAGTAATAATAAGAAAGCTTATAGCAATAAGGGCCTACATCAAAGAAGTAGAAAAACTTCAAATAAACAACTTAATGACTTATCTCAAAGAACTAGAAAAATAAGAGCAAATCAAACTCAAAAAGAGTATAAGAATAGGAATAACAAACATCAGAGCAGAAATAAATGAAATTAAAAGAAAAAATACAAAAGATCAATGAAACAAAAAAATTTAATAAGATAAACAAAATAGACACACTTTTAGCCAGATTATTTTTTTAAAAACAAAGAAAACCCAAGTAAATAAAATCAGAATATGACAAAGGAGACATTACAAGAGGTACTGCAGCAATCCAAAGGATCATTAGAGACTACTTTGAGCAACTATATGCCAATAAATTGGAAAACCTAGAATAAATGGATAAATTATTAGACATATACAATCTACCAAGCTTGAAGCAGGAAGAAATCCAAAACCTAAATAAACCAATAACATGCAATGAGATAGAGGCCATAATAAAAATCTCCCATCAAAGAAAAGCCCAGGACCTAATGATTTCACTGCTAAATTCTACCATAGATTCAAAGAAGAACCAATACTAAATCTACTTAAACTAATCCAAAAAAAAAGGGGAAGATACTCCCAAAGTCTCATTGTATGAGGCTTGTATTACTCTGATACCAAAACCAGACAAAGATACAACAACAAAAAAGAAAACTATAGGCCAATATCTCTAATGCACTTAGATGTAAAAATCCTCAACACAATACAGCAAACAAAATTCAACAACACATCAAAAAGTTTATTCATCATGTTCAAGTGAGATTCATCCCAGTGATGCAAAGATGGTTCAAGATATGCAAATCAATCAGTGTGATACATTATATCAACAGAACAAAGAATGAAACCATATAATCATTTCAACTGATGGTGAAAAAGCATTCAATACAATTCAACATCCTTTCCAGGATAAAAATTCTGAAAATACTGGGTATAGAAGGAATTTGCCTTGATAAGATAAAAAATATATATGACAAACTCACAGCTAGAATCATAATGAAGAGGGAAAAACTGAAACTCTTTGCTGTGAGATCTGGAAGTAACCAAGGATGTCCACTTTCACCATTATTATACTACATAGTACTGGAATGTCCAGCTAAAGCAAGCAGACAAGATAAAGAAATAAAGCACATCCAAATTGAGAAAGAAGAAGTCAAATTATCCTTGTTTGCAGATGATATGATCTTATATCTAGAGAAACCTAAAGACTCCACCCCAAAACTTTTAGAACTAATACATAAATTCAGTAAAGTTGCAGGATACAAAATCAACATACAAAAATCAATAGCATTTCTATATGGCAACAGTAAAAAATCTGAAAAAGAAACCAAGAAAGTAATCCCATTTACAATAGCTACAAATAAAATAACATACCTAGGAATAAACCTAACCAAAAAAGTGAAAAGTCTCTATAATGAAAAATATAAATCATTGATGAAAGGAATTGAAGAAGATACACACACACACACACACAAAATGCTTGTGGATTGGAAGAACCAATATTGTTGAAATATCCATACCACCCAAAACAATCTACAGATTCAATGCAATCCCCATCAAAATACCAATGGCGGCCGGGCACAGTGGCTCATGCCTGTAATCCTAGCACTCTGGGAGGCTGAGGCAGGAGGATCACTCAAGGTCAGGAGTTCGAAACCAGCCCGAGCAAGAGTGAAACCCCATCTCTACTAAAAATAGAAAGAAATTAATTGGACAACTAAAAATATATAGAAAAAATTAGCCGGGCATGGTGGGCACATGCCTGTAGTCCCAGCTACTTGGGAGCCTGAGGCAGAAGGATGGCTTGAGCCCAGGAATTTGAGGTTGCTGTGAGTGAGGCTGACAACACGGCACTCTATCCTGGGCAACAGAGTAAGATTCTGTCAAAAACAAAACAAAACAACAACAACAAAAAAAACAATGGCATTCCTCACAGCAGAAATAGAAAAAAATAATCATAAAACTTATATGGAGCCACTAAAGACCCAGAATAGCCAAAGCCATTCTGAGCAAAAGAATAAAACTGAAGGAATCACATTATCTGACTTCCAATTATACTCCAGAGCTGTAGTAACAAAAACTGCATGATACTGATGTAAAAAATATATACTGATGTATACTGATGTATACTGATGCATCTGTATACAGATGCATACAACAATGGAACAGAATGGAAAACCCAGACATAAATCTGCACATATATAATGAACTTATCTTCAACAAAGCTGTCAAGAACATACAGTGGGGAAAGGATAGTCTCTTCAATAAGTGATGCGGGGAAAACTGGATTTCCATATGCAGAAGAATGAAACTAGAGCCTTATCTCTTGCCATATTAAAAAAATCAAATCAAAATGGATTAAAGACTTAAGGCTTGAAACTATGAAACTACTAAAAGAAAACATTTGGAAATTTTTCAGGACATTGGGCTGGGCAAGCACATCTTGAGTAATAACCCCAAAACACAGCAAACCCAAACAAAATTGGACAAATTGGATCATATCAAGCTAAAAATCTTCTGCACAGCAAAGGAAACAATCAAAAAAGTGAAGAGACAATCCACAGAATGGGAGAAAATATTTGTAAAGTACTCATCTGACAAGGTACTAACAACTATCATATATAAGGAGCTCCAACAACTAAATAGAAAAATATCAAATAATCCAATTAAAAATAGACAAAGGATATAAATAGACATTTTTTAAAAGAAGACATAAAAATGGTCAACCAGTAAATGAAAAAATGCTCAACATCACTAGTCATCAGAGAAATACAAATCACAATTACAATGAAATATCATTCCACCAAAGTTAAATTGCCTTTTATCAAAAAGACAGGAAATGACTAATGCTGATGAAGATATGGAGAAAGGGGAATACTTATACACAGTTGGTGGGAATGTAATTAATGCAACCACTATGAAAAACATGGTTTTTGAGATTTCTCAAAAAATTAAAAATAGAACTACCATATGACTTAGCAATCCCACTGCTGTGTATATGTTCTAAGGATGGAAATTCAGTATACCAACAATATATCTGCACTCCCATGTTTATTTCAGTACTATTCACAATAGCCAAGATATGGAATCAACCTAAGTGTCCATCTGTGGATGAACATATAAAGAAATTATGATACATATAAACAATGGAGTATTATTCAGCAAGAAAAAGAATAAAATCCTACAATTTGCAATAACTAGAGAACATTCTTTTACGTGAATAAGCCAAGCACAGAAAGACAAATCTTGCATGTTTTCATTTATATGTGAGTGCTAAATATTAAAATCATTGATATCATGGAGATAGAGAGTAGAATGATAGTTACCAGAGGGTGGGAAAGGTAGTAGGAAAAGAGATAAAGTGAGGATGATTAATAGGTACAAAAATATAGTTAGATAATTAGATGAAATGAACAACATTTGATAGCACAACAAAGTGAATATAAGCAGCAATAAATTAGAGCATACTTTAAAATAACTAAAAGAGTAGAAGTGGAATGGTCTTAACACAAAGAAATGGTAAATGCCTGAGGTGATGGTTTTCCCAATTACCCTGATTTGATTAATTCACATTGTTCACCTGTATCAAAATATCACATGTAAAATATAAAGATAGACAACTATTATATACTCACAATTAAAAATAAATAAATATATATATTTAAAATTATTATGTTAAAAATTTTTAAGACTCTTCAATCAAAATGCCAAAAATTGTTTTTTTAAATGAATTTCATATATGTATACTAAGAATGATTGGGAGTGACTTCAATATATTTTGTTTTAATTTATCTTATTGTATTACTAGTAAATTTAAACATCTTTATGTGCTTAATAACTATTTAGAGTTTTGCTAAACATTGATGTCTTAGTTTTTCATCAATACGTTATCTTAGGATTGGTGGCTAAGTCCATTTTCTTTTTCCCTTTACCGTTAGTTGGGATGATGGCATGCACTGTGGCCAATGGAATAAAGGCAAAACTGATTTAAGTGACTGCCAGGCTTGGACTATAATTATTTTCTATGCTCTGTTCCCTGTCAAATATAATACACTTTTGACTACTACATTTTAATACTCATATATTAGTAAATCTTACTAGCCCTCATGTTCCATCAGATGATGGGCATAAATCATCATCTTTATTTTTAAATTTATTTTTCAACAAAATCATGACTCCAACTTTTACATGACATAGATTTCTTACCATACACTAAGATCATTTTGAACTATATCAGAGCATTCTACCTATGCTCATGAGTAATGCACTTCTTTGCTCTGCTCATAGATGCCTACAGTCCATGAAGTCACAGAACGAAACACCTCATCACCAATGTTGTCCATGCTGGAAACGTTATATGATAATGCAACTTCCCGAGCAGATTCCTATTCCCTTGGCTTTCAAAAACTCCAAATCTTTGAGGTCCCAATGTATTACATTTAACTCCATTGTTTAAGGACTCCTTCTGTGTTTAACTCCATTTAACTCCATTGTTTAAGGACCCTTCATTGTTTAAGGACCATTCCTTTAGTCCCATAAATCATTCCTGCTTTGCTATTTTATTGTTCTTTAATTTTGGGTCTGCACATTTTTCTCTTCATGGGACAGAAATATCCATTGAGATCAGTATGTGGAACTACTCCCATAATGGTATCCTTTATTGCCTTCACCAATAATGATTATAATAGGACACAACTATAATAATAGTAACCACAATATACAAACTCACTACATGCCAGCATCATACAAAGCATATTAATGAATTCTGTCATTTTATTCTCACAACAGCTAAGTACCTCAAAGACACCTATCAATAAATAAAAAGTTAATGTGGATTTTAAACATTAGATAGTACTTACATAATCTAACAATCATTGTTTTAAAATTATGCATAATTTATTATTCATGATAATGAATAAATTTCAAATTTTATCATGTTTTAGTCTTTTCTCTCTGCTGCTTTATTTGTCTTAAATCCAGTTATTTTTTCCTCCACTAAGCCTAATTTGACTTTGAATTATATTCTGTTTTTTACTCTGTAAATGCTGACAGTTTCTGATGGAAGCTAAGAATGAGGTTGTCATTTCTGAATGAGCCAAAAGAATTATAAGGTCATTTTTTGGAATCTTCAGAATATAGTACAAGGCATTGTTATTTTGCTTTAAAAAGTATAGAGAAGAACACAAATACAGGAAGTCTTATTAATCTACCCATCACTGCAAATGAGTCTAGACAAGATAGGCCGATCATATAAATTTGAGTAATTGTAATAGTCTGCCATCAGCTTCCAGGGGGCACTCACTAGTTATGACAAACAAGATTCTCACTTGGATACTGAGTTTCATATTATGGTAACCTACAAAAATTGAAATACAGATACCATCTTTTCCACCTAGAATAGTTTTCATAAGAGGTTGCATAGAAATATGATGTAAGGATTTAAGAAATTATATTTGTAAAGCCCTGAAAGTTAGTTGAGATATAAACTTTACAAATGTCATCTAGTATTATTTTCATATTATTACATTGTTATTTTGTCATTATAACAAAGCAGTGCTAATATACAAAAATTACATTAAAAATTATATGACTAACACTTGTGAATATCCCTCTAATTTCAATTTCTTATTAAAAAATGTTCTAAAATCAAACCAGTATAATAATTACATGATTTAATAATTAAGAATTAAATATAGTTTATATGATAATTATTTTATTTTGAAGCAAAAATACTAGCATGTTCATTATATCACAAGCTTAATTTTCCCTGTGATTAAAAACCTACTAGTAGAAAATGAGGTACTTAGTGACTTTCTTAACTCTTGAAGTGATAATACCCTCATTTTACACCAGGGATTATGTTAGTAACTGGAGGACAGAGTCTATTAAGTACTATTGTGGATTCAAGATTAACACACCTCTCCCAATCACTATAGTACATGTTTAGAAGCTCTGCATGCAGAGACCATTAATTTCACAGAATGCCTTGCTCAATAATTGCAGTTGTTAAATTGTGCCAATGTAGTCTTGGGCATTTTGCTTGTTACTTGGATAGTATACAAGTTTCATTTTAGAGCTTAGCTAATAACCATCTGTCTTTTGGAAAGATGTAAAATAAAACTAATGTGTTTCTAAAGTAGTATGTAAATTCACTCTTGAGCTGTTTTAATTTACTTTCTATTCATCTTACATTTTGCAATAAATCTTAGTCATTCTTTAAAATCTACCTATGAATTAACAGTACTGTATGTAGACACAGGCTTCAGGTTTTGTGGTATCTCATCAATACTGAATTCAATTTCCATGCATTCAAGAGTAATCAAAAAGGTGAGTTTACTATGCATGGTCTTTGTGTTTAGTGTCTGACATATGCATGATGCTTATCTAAGGAGCATTTTTTTTCTTTAAATCAAGTGTCTCATGGTACATCATCCGACATTATTTACACATGCAGGCCATGCATGTCTAATATATCATGTAAACTTCAACATGATAACTATTAAGTATAAAGAATTATTTTAGTCTGATCTTGTTGTTTGTATGTTCCTATAACCTATAAAGGAAGTTAAAAATCATTCTTCCATTTAACAGCAGATCAGTATTATAGAGTTCCTTATAAATAAACAAGATATGAATAATTTAGAAAGAAACTTTAGGTCATTAAAATTTAAATCTGATACATTATAAATAAAAATAATGTAAGGAGCAAATAAATGGAAACAATAATCATGTTAAATGGGCCCTCAGAAGCCTAGATTAACCAATTCAGATAAGACTCCACTTTTAAACATATCAACCCAAATGGATTGACTTCTAACATGAAAATGCTAAGTGTTCTGCTGACTTACTTCTGGTGAAACTGATGAAAACTATGTAATATAATATTTAAAGTCTCTGGAAATGGTCCTAAAAAGGAACAACAAATGAAGAAAGATCTATTTAAGAAATCTACGAAAATTAGTAAGAAAAGTGAGGGTCTGTGGTATTTGTACCAAGGCCACTCCCTCTCTTTCTCCTTTTAGCTCAGGGAAGTAGAGACTTTACTCTAGACTGCTACATAAAAGAACACTGGTCTTCCTCACAACCTAGCATCCAGATTTAGGGCTTGCTTTCTGGGAAGAGCAGGATGTAAGCATTTCTTATTCTATCCCTAGGCACCTATTGCTGAGGCAAAGTCTCAGAATGTATGGTGAAGAGGTAGGGGATCTCTTCTTACTCCCAATATTCACTCATGGAATTGAGGCTCCACTTTGGACATTGCATACTGAGAAGACTAGGAGCCCTAGTAGGTCTTCACTCAGCTCCTGAGATAGTAGTTCCATACTCAGAGAATAAAGCTGAGAAGAAGCCAGGCTACTGTCTACTCAAATAAGTGCTCAACTTCGGAGTAGGAGTGTCTCTCAGAGGGAAGCTTGCCATTGTCCTCACCCTCAGCTCCAAAGCCCTTGGTGGGGAGAGTGGGGGAGCAATAGACCACAATACAGACAGCTCCTAATCTCTGCTTAAAGGAATTGACTTCATTTGCAACACAGAATGAAAAATTTTCAAGCTTAAAGTTGCTCTCAAGGACAGTGGAATTTGCCATAAGAGGAACTTAAACAGAGATCCAAGATACAGACTAAAAAGACCAGCTAGTTTGCAGAAGAGACCTGAATTAAGCCGGCTGACAGAAGCAGTCTTAGGGACAGAACAAAAAGAAAACAGTGTCCTCAAGTATTCTTTAAAAGCAGCCAAAATATAATTGGGTTAGTTTGCAAAGCAATTTAGGCTTCAGAGAATTGTTATGAAATAGAGTAATCAGCTAGTGCAGTTTAATAGGTAGGAGTGGTAAGGAAAGAGGGCCCCATCCAAACCACTGTTATCCTGATGACTGGAATGCTATCCTGAATAACTACATCTAAGACTGAAACTGTATGTTTGTAGGGCAGTGGTAGCGGGGATAGATCTCTCTAAAATAATTCATCAAATTAGTCACTTAAAATATAAACAAGCAAATGAGAATTATGAGCCCAAAGGGGAGGAAGTGTTAGGTAGATAGTGAGGGATTCCAGGTCTCCTAGGGAAGAAAGTGGGTGCTTTGCCTTGGTTCAATTGCCCCACCCTAATCCTCTCCATACCTAGGGGAGGAGAGAATAGTTTACAAATCTGTCAATTATAATTTAGCACTTGCAAGCTGTCAATTATAATTTAGCACAAGCCAAGCAACATAGGTATCATAGAGTCTGGAAATTGACCTAGAACAACCTGGATGTGTAGCAATGTGACTCCCAAGTGTCCAATCAAAGAGGTTCCATGGTGACGTCTGAACCACGAGGGAGGTCCCAATCCACACACTATAAAACAAGATGCAGACCATAACCAGTTCTTTTATTTGCCCTTCCTTGGCTCTCCTGCTGCAACAATGGGTCCAGTCACCATCTGTGGTATATGTATCATGCTCTGTATACCTATATCTTATTCTTGCCCTATAGGTCTATCTCTCATCAATAAACCTCATCGTTGTGCTTGCCTTACTTTGGTGTGTCTGATCATTCTTTGTCCATGAGTGCACTAAGAACCAACATTTCAGAGTGAAACCTGACAGAAGGACCAGTGGACCAGTACCCAGGGTTGATATGATATATTATCTAAAATGTCCAATTTTTCCCAAAATAAATTATAAAACATGAAAAGAAACAGGAAAATGAGATTCATACACCAGAAGAAAAGCACAGAAAACACATAAAACTGCCTGTGAGAGGAACCAGATGTCAAATCTATCATAAGAAACCATTAAATTAGCCATTATAAATGTGTTTATGAACTAAAATAAACCATAATTAAAGAAGTAAATGATATAATAACATCATATTAAATAGAGGCTATAAATAGCAATTATAAAAAGGATCCAAATTAAAATTATGACATTGAAAAGTTCCTTTACTAAAATAAAAATATCACAAAAAAGGCTCAGTAGTAAGTTTGAAGTAGCAGAACAAAAATATACTAACTTAAAGATAGATTGATAGAAATCATGTAAGTTGAAAAACAGAGAAGAAAGAATAAAGAAAAATAAAGAAAGCCTCAGAGAAATGTGGAATAACATTAGGCATATCAACATTCATGTAATGGGAGTAGCAAAGAGAGATGCAAAAGAAAAAGGAAAATAAAAAAAATTAAGAAAAAATAGGGGCTGAAAACTACCTAATTTGATATAAAAACAAAACAAAACATTGACCTACACATCCATTAAGCGTATTGAACTTCAAATAGGATAAATATAAAGTGATTTGCAGATACTTCATCCTGAAAATGCTGAAAGTCAAAGAAAAGAAAAAATATATTGAAAGTAGCAAGAATATAAGTGAATACTTACAAAAGAGCCCCAAAAGATTCACAGCTGACTTCTCAGCAGAAACTATGAAGGCCAGAAATCACTAAGATAACATATTCAAAGTGCTCAAAGAATAAAATGGTCTGCCAAGAATCATATACTCTGTATCCATCAAGGCTATTTTTTTAATATAAAGGCAAAAAAAAAAAAAAAAAGGACTTCCCCAGGTTTAAAAAAATAAACAAAACCGGAAACAAACCAACAAAAAAAATCAGAAATTAAAAAAAAAACTGAAAAAATTTGTTGCAACCAGAATTATCTTGTAAAAAACATGAAAGGAATTTCTTCAGGCTGAAAGAAAATGATCCCAGATGACAATTTTAATCCACATAAAAAAACAAAGAGCACTGGTAAAGGTAATTATGTATGTTTTAAAGACAGTGATAATGTATATTTTCCTCCTTTCTTCTCCTCATTGATTTAAAGCAGTTTTATAAAATAATGCAGATATAATGTATTACTGGACCTAAAAATATAAAAAATGTAATATATGTGTAATATGTTTAACAATAGCACTTACATAAAGGAGTTTCTTTCTAGGAGAAATAGGATGTAAGTGTTTCTTATCCTATCCCCAGGCACCTGTTGCTGATGAATGCATAAAATGTATAGTGAAAATGTAGGGGCTTCCTTTTTGCTCACAATATCCAATTAGAATTGAGACTTTATTTTAGACATTGCATACGGAGAAGACAGGGGCTCTAATCCCTCTTGCCTCACCTCCTGAGATAGTAGTTCCATGCCAAAAGAGATAAGCTAAGAAGACTCCAGGCTACTGTTCACCCCATTAAGTGCTTGCCTTCTAGAGTAGAAATGTCCTTTAGAAGGAAGCTTGCCATTGTCTTTACCCTCAACTCCAAATAATATTGCATTGTGTTAAGGAAATGACTACAGATAAAAGTAACAATTATAATATGCATTGTTTAGTTTATAACATTAATATATGTAATATGTATAATGAAAATAACACAAAAAATAGAAAGGGAAAAGACTTATATAAGAATAGCATTTCTATATATCATTGGAATTAAACTTTTATAAATTGAAAACTAATTTGGATAAGTTAAGATGAATATGGTAAACTCTAAAGCAACTACTAAAAATATCTTATAATGAAATGAATCAATAAAAAATTAAACCACTACGTTAGAAAATACTCAATGCAAAAGAAAACAGTAAAAGAGAAATATAGGGGAAAAGAACGATATAAGACATGTAAAAATTTTAGAAATGTAAAATGGCAAACATAAATCAAACTATATTAATCATAACATTAAATGCAAATAAATTAAATACTTTAATCAAATCCAGAGATTGTCACACTAGGCAAAATATGTAATCCAACTATATTCTATCTAGAAAATACACTTTAGATTTAAAAATACAAAGGAATTGAAAATAAAATGAAAAAGAAAGATGTACCATCCATACAGCAACCAGGTTGGAGTGACTGTGCTAATATCAAATAAAATATATTTTAAACTAAAAAAAAAAAACATTACTGAATATAAAGAGGGATAGTTTATAATGATGAAAGAATCTATCCACTGGAGGAATGTTACAGTTATAAACATATATGTACCAAATACAAAATATCAAATATATGAAGCAAAAATTGACAAAAATGAAGGAAGAAACAGTTTTACAATAATAGGGACTTCCATCCACATTTTCAATAATAAACAGAAAAAACAGAAGATTAACAAAGTCATAAGAGACTACAACACTATAAACCAATTAGATATAATAGACATCTATAGAATATACCATCCAACAACAACAGAATACACAATCTTCTCAATTGCACATGGAAGGAACATTCTCTAGGATGAACCATATGATAAGTCATAAAACAAACAAGTTAATTGAACATGATAGAAATAATACAACATATGTTATCTGACCACAATGGAATGAAATTAAAAAATAATTTAAAATATTTGAGAAACTCATACATATGTGGAAATTAAACAACACATTTTTAAATAATCAGTGGGTCAAAGAATAAATCAAAGGGATATCAGAAAATACTTTTTGGATAAATGAATTTATAGATATACAAAAACTTATGTGATTTAGTTAAAGGATTGTTTAGTGGAAAATTTATAGCTATTGAGTATCTATATTGAGAAAGAAGACAGACCTCAAGTTAATATCCTAACCTTCTTCCTTTAAGCCTTGGAAAAAGAAGAACACACCAAACTCACTGAAGCATAAGGAAGGAAATAATAAAGACTAACATGGAAATTAATGAAATAAAGAATAGAAAAAAAACAAAATCAATGAAACCAAAAGGTAGTTCACTTAAAAGATCAACAAAATTGACAAATCTTTACTAGATCAATCAAGTGAAAAGGAAATAAGACTCACATTACTAGAATCTAAAATAAAAACTGAAATGTTACTTCTGACCCTAAAGAAATGAAAAAAAAAAAAGATTATAAAAATATACTGTGAATGATTTTATATCAACAAATTAGATAACATATGAAATGAACAAATATCTAAAAAGACACAATCTACCAAAACAGACTCAGGAAGGAAGAGAAAATCTGAAGATAATCTATAACGAGTGAAGCAACTGAAGTAGTAATCAACAAAACTACCCACAAAGAAAAGCCAAGACTCAGATGGTTTCACTGCTGAAGCTCAAATGATTTCACTACTGAGTTCTACCAAGCATTTGAATAAAAATTAGTATCAATTCTTTACAAAATCTTTTTTTAAAAGAGTTGAGGAAACGCTTTCCAACTCATTCTATGAAGGTACTTTTATCCTGAAATCCATGCATCATAAAATACTAGCACACTGAGTCAAATGACAAAAACAATTATACAACATGAGCAAGTGAGCTAACCTTGAATTCCTAGGACAAATCTCACTTGCTCATGTTGTATGATTGTTTTTGTCATTTAACTCAGTGTGCCAGTATTTGTGTTTTTTGGTGGTGTTTTTTCCCTTGAAATGGCCCACTAGTTTGATGCTTAAGTGTTATCTAGTTCTCCAACCTGAAAAAAGGCTGTGATGTGCTTCACCCAGAAAATGCAAGTGTTAATAAACTTTGTTCAGGCAGGAGTTATAGTGCTGTTGGCCAGTATACTAAATTTAATTCATATAATGAATATAAATCTTAAAGTGGCAGGACTAAATTAAGTGCTATCAGGCTTGTAGTCAAAATGCACAATATATTAGATATAACAGAATATATCAGTAAATGCAGATTTTTTTCTTCCTGAATGTATAAAAATGAAAATCAAATTTGCCATATAATTAGTTGCAGGTAAATAAGTATGGTCAAAGTCAAAGCTTAGGGTGTCACAAGGGAAACTTAAGTAATCTGTAGAGTCAAGAAGAGTCTCTGAAAAAGTGATGTTTAAAATGAATCCTAAAGGAAGACTAACAGTTATTTGGGTAGAGGTGTTGAGGGGAGAAAGGTGTTTCAAATACAGGGAAGAGTAAGTTGTTTTATGGCCCAGGAACAAGAGAGAATATTGCATATTGAGGAAATAAATGTGTCTTAATGGCTGATGTTAAAAGGATGAGGAGAGAGGACAGGAAGAGTGATCTTAGAGGTTCAGATTAAAGACATAGAATTGTAACAAAGCTGCAAACTCAGCTTCAAGCTGAAAATCATATGATGAGATCTTTAAGTTTAAATGTCACTCAGAATACAGAAAATTAGCAGATTTTGCTGGGTAAGGAGAATAATTCAGTTTTGAAGTAAGTTGGAATTGTCATATCTTTAAGACATTTAAATAGAACTGCCAGGGAGTAGGTGGACATGGCATTTTGAATACAGGAACTCAGTCAATGTTTAACCAGATCATATCTTGTAGTCATATTTTCATATTTCATATTTTGTAGTCACTGGCATATGGATGGTAATTTAAGAATAAAAGTATAGCCAATCTTTATTCTTTGTGGAGTGTGTATTTGCAAATTTGTCTGCTGGCTACATTTTGTTTGTAACCCCCAAATCAATACTTGATGGTGTATTCTTGGTCAGGTGGGCAGAGCAGCAAAATAGTTGAGTCACCTGACTCAGAATTTCCCAGCCCAGATGGAATAAGGTGACATTCTGCTTTCTTGTTTTAGCTTTCATACTGTAAATAAGTGAACTTTTTGTGTTCTATTTAGTGATGCATTTTTCACATTTTTGTGTTTTTTGGTGGTGTTTTTTCCCTTGAAATGGCCCACTAGTTTGATGCTTAAGTGCTATCTAGTTTTCCTACCTGCAAAAAGGCTGTGATGTGCTTCACCCAGAAAATTCAAGTGTTAATAAACTTTGTTCAGGCAGGAGTTATAGTGCTGTTGGCCATGAATTCAATATTAACAAAACAACAATATGTATTAAGTGTTGTCTTTAAACAAAAATACATATTAAACAGGCTATATATTGATCCATTAACAAAAATGCTGTGGCCAGAGGATTTCAGGAATTTAATTCTGTATTTCTGCTAATGGCAATGATTCTGTATTAGTTAATTCAGTATTCCCAGTGACTTTATAGAACATAATTACTGCGGATAGCAAGAATCAATTGTAAAATAAATGCAGAGGGTTTCTTTCTTTTATTTGCATGCAAATCCTTTTATCCCTAGGAATTTAAGGAACAGAATGTTTTAGGAACAGGGACTTTACAGATGTGTTTTATCAAGGTCAGAATTATGATATACAACTATTTCTATTGACTTTTAATACATTTGGTTCCGTGTTCTTGCACTTCATGTATTTAAAAGGCTTTTGAGAGACATGGTTGAAAAACACATGTACATTTTATTGACTCTAGTTTAGTAATCTAAACTTTAATCCAGTTTTTTGTTTTAGTATTGTTTTCATTTTTTAAAATGTTCATTTTTATTCAAGGTATATATGCAGTGAGCTGTATGAAACTGAGATATAAAAATAAATTCCTAATCTCCCCCCACCAACTGCCTGAACAGCCCTTTGTGAACCTTGCCTGTGCGCACAGTATTAGCCCACCTATTTATGACTTACTTAATACTGGGTCCTCCCAATGTCCCAGCTGGGACTGGGCCAGTCTTCCTGGGGGAGAGGCCTGAAGCCTCAGGGAGCCCCTCTGTTCCCACTCCTGTCATATGAACCCCTCACATTGGGGTCTGGATGTGCCTTGCTGGGGTTGGATTTCTGCTGACCTACTACTTACCTAGTCCCGGGCGAGGGGGAGGAATGAAGCCCTTCGGCGCCCACAGATCCTGCCCTCCCCGGGGGCCTCGGCTTCTGCTGTAAGCTCAGCTCCCGCGACGGGGGCTACTCACGTTCTCGGAGAACCACTGTCCTTTGCCTCGTGCTCTTTGTGCCTCCTGGCTTGTCCGCCTGTGGCCACCTCTGCCACTGGGTGGGTGGAGGGGCCGCTGTCCTGAGGGTCACCACCAGAGGGCGCCCCAGCTCCTACGTGCTCTGAACGATCCCTGAAGCTCCGTCCCTCGGGGGTTGTATGACTCCTCCCCTGCAGCCCACCTGCCCTCCTGCAGCAGCGAGTACTCTGTCCCGGACCCTCGCGCTGGCTGGCACCTAAGCCATCGTGGGTGTCGCCCAACTCTCCGGTCTCCCCCCCAGCTCAGGTTCTGGAATGTGGGGGTGGGGGGCGCCTGAGCAGGCTAAGCCCCCAGAGGCCGCCCTGGGAGGCCAGGCCAGGGCTGCTGGTCGCCCACCTCCTGTGAGGTTCTGTACCAGCACGGAGGGCGGAGGGGCCGTGAGGGGCGCTGAAGGTCCTGCCCATCTCCCCTCCATGGGCCTCAGCTGCCCTCAACTACTTCCCCGCGGTTCCCTCGGACCAGGCTTCACAGCCGGCATCCACAGACATGCCTTGTTTGGCCCTCAAAGGGATTTTAAATTTTTTAAATTAGTTACATTGTAACCAAAATAAAAACCCAGATTTCTGCTTTCCCTAAAAAAAAAAAAAAAAAAAAAGGGCCCAAGAAGACCCCAGAGAAATCTTAAAATTGAGTTCCCGGCCCTGGCAGTGGGAGGTTAAGCATGCTTCCTCATACTCCCTCCCTTGTTAACAGCCATTAAACTTTCTTCCTAAGCTTTTTTCTGTGAAGGTTAAACAGAACCAGTCTCTTTCACCTTTATCTAATAATTTTATTATGTATAGTTTGTTGTTTTATAGCATTATTATTGACTCCCAAGAAACTTGGCATTATCAAAAAGTATATTTAAAAGACCATTTGTTCTATGAGAAAAACAGAACAAGGACCTAGAATTTCAGACTCAAAATTATAAGGAAAAACATTTTCATATAGAAAGAATAATAAAACAATAATAATAAATGAGAATAAACTACACGGGCCAAGGGGAACTTTTCCTGTAGCCCTCTGAAGTTTTGCTGAAAAATCAACTCACAAAAGGCAGATTAATTGGAGAAAAAGCATACTAATTTTATTTAATGTGTACACATGGTAATCTTCAGAAGGAAGACCCAAAGATACAGGGGAAATTATCCATTTTTATGGACAAAGTTCAACAAAGTATAGATAGCCATATAAATATAATTGCACAAAGTGTGTGATCTAATGCTTATACACTAAGTGGGCAAAACCAGTAGGATGTGGCTATCTAGATTCTTCTTGACCTCTTTGATCATGCATTCCTCCCTCCTGGCTGCGAGGCAGGACCCTTTCTGGAATGAGGGTCTTAGGACCTACATTCAGACAAGGTAGGTCAGATAATTTCTTTATGGCCAGTTTTTTCCACAGAAAGGTGGAGGAAAAGATAGAATAATATATTTAGGTTTTATGGCTGGCTTTGGGGACAAGAGGTTCTAGTTTCTATGACCTATCTTAGGGAAGAAGGATTCTAGTTTCTGTGACCAGCCTCAAGGAAGAATGAGACTGAGAGATGGGGCAGGAAAAGGTCAGAGAAAAACTTTAGCTTCTTAAGCTGCTTTTGAGGTCTTCGTTTTGGGGTATTGTATTTCTGAGCCCCAACACAACTTATAGGTTAGTCACATAATCAATACAGCTATTGTGTTTTGAATTTTCCTTGTATGAAATCAAAGCAATCAAAAAAAAAAAAAACAAAAAACAAACGAAACAAAACAAAAAAACCCAGAATAGCACAAATTGTGTCCCTAAATTAATCAGTCATAGTATTTTGAATTCCAATTTTGAAAATATTTATAATAAAAATAGGTTTATTTTAAAAAGGTTTTCACCAACATCTATTTCTTCACATTTTATAACTTTTTTCCTGCTGATTTCAAAAATGTCCACTTTTCATTTACCAATTACTGTTGTCTTGAAATTGATACTTTCTAGACCCTTGTTATATAGAGTAAATTTTAATATCAGCACTCATCTTTTTCTATCTTCTATTTGGACTTTGTATGACACACAAAATTTGACACATATAATTCATAAATTTTACATTTCTCTTTATAAATTGCTTCCACCTTCTTTAACAGTGCTCACTTTACAAATAGAGTTATTCTCAAATTCATTATATCTCATTACATGGAAAAGGAAGTGAGAACAATTACTTATTTAATAATTGTAGAGAGTAAAAAAAACACATAAGAAGCATAATAATAATAATAATAATAATAGCAGTATTATTCTCTATAGCAATATGCCTTCAAAGGTGGTAGTTTGATTTAAATAGGTTGCTTTTTAAAAACGTAAGCTGAGAACATCTAGGACAGAAACTGAGATTTTGTTAGTAATAGAGAAGATCTCATGATCCTACCATTGCCTATGTATAAATTAGGTACCCAATAAATACTTCATATGCCCATAAATGAATTAAATAATCTATAAAATAATGAATAAAATTAATCTTATTCTACATGTGCTGTTTACAAGTGGTACACTTGGTACTTATTAATCAGTATTGCTACCTAGCAAGTAGCTTCTGTAACATTGGAAATGTGATTAGCTATACAGCCTTTCCTTAGTATCCTTAGCAATTTGTCCCAGGACCTTCCACTGTCACTAAAATATTCAGTTGTTTAAGGCTCTGATATAAAATGGTATAGTGCCTGCATATAAAAAAACACATCCTTCCATACACTTTAAATGATCTCTAGATTACTAGTAATACCTAATATGATGCAAATGTATATAGTTTTTATACCATAGTGCTTAGGTAATGACAAGTAAAGAAATCTGTACATGTCAGTACAAATGCAACAACCATTTTCTTTTCCTGACTATTTTCGATCTACAGTGTGTTCAGTCCATGGATGTGGAACTTGCTGATACAAAGTACCAATTGCATATGCATTTAATTGTGTTCTTATCAAGGTTTCCAAGTACCCATAAGATTCATTAATTAATCAATTCATCAATTAGGCAGTCTTTTATAATTTAGCTATCCTTTAGTAATCTCTTTTTGATTCTGTTCCTTTAATTTGTGAATATATTTACACTTAAGAAATATAAGCAAACTTATTTGTTTTTAAAGTTTGAAGATAAAATTTACATTAAATTCTTTAAGAAAGAAAAAAAATCTTCTATAGATACTATATTTTCACTCACATGATTGACCAGTCATAAATGTTTGGACTTTTCTATTTATATATGTCCCTAAATACTATTTTGGATCAGCTTAAGGTCTGATTACCAAATTTGTCATTTTTATTAATATTATTAAATGTTTTATGTGCATTGGAAAAGGCCAATCTTAGGTATATCTCAATTAAAAGTTATCCTTAAAATGACAGTTCTGTTAGTATGAATCCCTGGATACTAAAAACTAATATTCCAGACATCTTACACTCTTTACAATCAATAAAGTCTGTATTTCAGATGTCAGTCAGCAACTTTCTGTATAATATCCACTTTGATGTCTGAAGCAGGCTGCCAAGGCCCCATATAGTACAATAAGAACTTTTCTTAGCTACTAAAAATATGTTCCTAATTTATATTGCA
Organism: Microcebus murinus; assembly: GCF_040939455.1. NCBI lineage: Eukaryota > Metazoa > Chordata > Mammalia > Primates > Cheirogaleidae > Microcebus > Microcebus murinus. The sequence goes on along the minus strand of NC_134111.1, from coordinate 67,753,084 downwards.
ATATTTCCTCCAGTTGTGCTAGTGCCAGTTGGAACAAATATAAGCTTCAGTTTTTATAATTGTTCTTTTAACTTTCCTAACACTTTTTCTATGAAATTATAATTTAAACATATTTTCTTAGAATATTTCCTTTAGTTCAACTCATATTCATAGAGCTAGTTTTCAAGTGAGTATTGTGCTTTAGGTAACTATAAATAAGCAAAATATGAAGCAAAAAAGGAAAATGTCAAATAGTAGACAATTGAATAATCATTGCATTCTGTAAGTATATGCCAATCTATAAACTATTTTGAGAACAGAAAATTCAAATGGACATGAGAAAAAAAAGGATTTGACTTTGTTTCTTTTCTGCAATAATGATTATATGCTTGTCACATTTATTAATATTTCCTTCTGTCATCCTGCCAACCTTAAGGCTGAATTGGATACATAGATACTACAGTAATAGGGTATTGGGCAGGTGGGAGGAGGGGGGGTGGGTTTATACATACATAATGAGTGAGATGTGCACCATCAGGGGGATGATCATGCTGGAAACTCAGACTTGTGGGGCGAGGGGGGGAAAGGACATTTATTGAAACCTTAAAATTTGTACCCCCATAATATGCTGAAATAAAAAAATAAAGAAATAAATAAAAAAGAATCTACCTAGCAAGTGTGGGGCTCCCTTCTTAAGGTAGCTAAAGAGGTAGGATGCAACTTCCACATCATCTCTTAGTTCCAATATTTGGTTCCATGTTCAAGGATGCATATAACCATCAGAGACTAGGATGTATGAATTCTGTCATAGGAAAAAGCAAGAGGGCATTAATTATTTCAAATGAACTGGGAGACAGATGGAGCCATTAAAACTTCAAGAAGTGGCCAAATATTAATTCATATGATATTTACTATATCACTACTAATCATATCAGATTCCATTTGCTATTATTAGATGTGATGTACAAGACTGTACAAAGTTTTCAATAAATTGCCTCATGAAGTAACGTGCCACTACTATAATAAAAGTAACATAGCAACAAAGATACCTATAGCTGAGTCTAGAATTTGCCATTGTATTTTATGAAAATATATATATTGTCTTCCTATGTATCAAATTCCATTGCTAAATATACAAGAGACAACAGAAATATTAATCCAGATAATACAAAAATGGATTATTTCTCTCCTTCTAGTTCTATTCGGACAAAGCCATTGTCTGATTTCAAAAACTTAGTTGTTGATGTGACATTTCATATCATGTTGGTGTGCTAGTATTGTAGCATAATACAAATTAGAGGGTTTGGAAGCAAATTTTTTTTGTTTAATTTTTGTATAGATTACCTAGGAAATGAATGAAAGTGACAGATGTGTTATAGACTTATTAATAGTGGGAATGGTATTATTACTGCTCTTGGTATAATTTATTAAGTGCATATTATATATAAGATAGATATTTTACATTTCACTTAATCCCCACAACAAATCCAAAGGTAGACATTAGAATTCCTCCTTATTGTTAAATATTCATGAGCAGAAAAGCAAGCCAAAGTTTTCAACCACTAAAACTCTGAAATATCAGTTTTGTTCAATCATTGAATTTTTAAATAATAAACACAGAAAGATTAGTTATATCTAGTTTCTTAATTCAAACGTTGTTATTTTGCAGGGCCAATGAATAGTGAAAAGATAATATGACTCAATAGTGGTCTTTCCTTGCCATTTTCTGAGAGGCTTTTCCCTTTAATTATACATTTCCTTTCAACCACTGGGAAAATATTGGGCATTAGCAAAATATTTCAAATGCTAGCATATAAGGCTTTCTCAAAGTTATAAAGCAAACCAGTATCACTCACATTGGAATGGGTGTCAAGTTGTTATTTTGTCTGTTACTGAATGTCTTTTCTCTGAGTTTTGGTAATTGAGAAAAGAGACTTGTTTTTACTTTAGATGTCGTAAGTCAAATGTCTGTAGGCAAAATGCAGGAGTATGAACTAAAACAACCTTTTACAATCTGCTTTGATTTGCCTTCACTGATGCCAATACGAATGATTTATCTAATTTATGAAGTAACAGATGTCCTGAGCAAGTAGGTGAGCTGTGTGGGGATTTTCCTTGTGATTCAGTTATGGTTGTTCCCATTATGGGATGAGGATCCTTCTTTAAACCTTTCAGAATGTACGTACAAAATGCCAAACCTTTTGAAAAATGAAACGCTGGCAAAGGCATATGAACACATGTATATACACACATATCATGAGTGATCCAAATGTTTTGGCTGATACTTGCAAGCAGTCTTTCATGTAATATTTCTGTTTGCAAATATTAGAGTAAATAGAAATGTCTTATATGCATAATCAGGAAAATTATCTCATAGTTTTTCATTTTATATCTTACTAGTTTTCATGCTTTATAATTAGCACTTGTTTTGTTTGCCTATAAATTTTCACACAGTGAACAGAAGTGAACTGAGCTGAACTTGCTTCCCTCCTTTCTTTCCTTTTCTCCTCCTTTCTTTTTCTTTTCTGTTCCACTCTTCTTTTCTCCTCTCTTTTATTCCTTTTCTGTAGCTAAGTATTTTATCTTATAAAATCAGTAACACAGGGTCATTACAGAAAATGTAAAGTATAGTAAATTAAGTACAAAAATAAAATTACCATGCCTTTAATCTAAGAATAGACTTTAAGAATGAGGAAGCAAGCCACAGACAGGACAGGGAAGCAGCCAGATCACAAGTGTGATTAGAAATAGAATAGCTAATACTTTGGGGTGCATTCAACATTTTTCTCATTTTCTTATACCAGTTTTTACTTCTCACCTCCTGCACAACATGCAGCCTCAACAACATGGTAATAAAATGTCTATTATAATAACTAACATATAATGAGTGCTAACCAGGTGTCAAACTCTGTTCCAAATGCTTCACATGTCATTGAATCCTCACAATGTGCCTATGAGATACATATTTGTATGATCTGGATTTTTGAGAGGCAACATATTGTAGAAGGTAGTTTGAGAAACCAGATTGCTTTGGCTGAAATTCCATGCCTTCTGCTTACAAGCTATGTGACCCTGTGCAATTACATAGCGTCTTGGAGCTCGAGTTTCCTCTTCTGAGAAAGGAGCTAATAAGTCTTAGAAGTGTTACAAATGCTATATAAGGTTTTGAAAATGAAAACATTTTAAATTGAAGAAACTAAGGCAAAGCCAATATCTGTTGAGTCAGGATTAGAATCCAGGCAATTTGCCATGGAGTTTGTAATATGTCCCATATACTGCTGTCCTGACCAGCGCTGTACCTCAAGCAGCCCTCAGCATCATGAATTTCAGTATATATGCATGTGAAGGAGTGCAGGAGATTTCACCCCAAAATATGACTCCTTGTTATAAAGAATATTTTTTAAATATTTTTAGAGATTAACAGGCCCTTGGAAGAGGCTTGCCTTCTACCTGCCTAAAACAGACTTAAAAAGAACAATGGACTTCCCTTCCTTTCTTAGTTATCTCAATATATTGCAGGAAAGATGATTAAGAATACAAGCAGACCTGGCCCAAATCATTTAAAACATAATACCTGTCTATCAGGTAACAAGTCAAACTGTTTCCCCTATCCTTTTATCCTCCCTAGCAATCATTTGTTGCCCCTAAACAGAATTACCTATACTGTTTGTCTCCCTCTCTGCTCTAAAAGGCATGTATAAAAATGTCTGGAATCCACTGAGATCTTGGGTAATCACTCTGTGATTCTCTCCATGTGCACAGTAAATAAACCTTTCTCTTATTAATCTGCTTTAATTGTAAGTTTATCTTTCAGCGAACTTTTTGGGGAAAGAGAAAGTTTCTCCTCACCCTCACACATGAAATAATTCGTTGAGGTCTGGGGAAAATATTAGAACTTCTACTTATGTGTACCTCATCTGAAAATTAAGAAAGACATTGAGTTGTACTAATATTTCATTTATGGCCTGCCACTAGTGTTCTCATTTGCTACAGGTGACATATCATATATCACAATTTGCTGGGGGCCCTGTATGCATATTTCACAATGTGAAGCATCCTTACTCTTCTGTTTGCCTGTGGAGCATTGTAACATGCCACATATATGTTCCTGGAGAATTATGTTTAAGGATATTTTTACTAATTTTAACTCAATTAACTCTCACAAAATGGTCATGTAGCTTAAAAAGTACTTCAATGAAATGGCAAAGTAAATGTTACAGTAGTAAAGATCACGGTAAACAAAAATGATCAATCTCCTATCTATCCTCATCCTAGAACATAATATTCATCAGCTACATTACAGTGCAAAGAACACTAATGACCTAATTTGCTACACTTGGAATTTTGCAAACTTTTTTTTGGAATTTCAAAATTTCCAAACCCATGTAATAAAAGGAAATTTTTAAGTGGGTAGAAAATTATTTTGTCTATAGTCTTATATCTATAAATGTGAATTATCCACTACTCTTAATGAAACCACTATATTATTCACAGAGACTATTGCAATAAGGCAGCTAAATCCAACTCTAGGATGTCATCAATGTGCCTAACTCCCTAAAATCAAGATCTTCAAATACAATAAAATAATTACAGAAATTTAAAAGGGAATAACAATTGTATCATATAGGAGGGTGCACTAAATATTTCAAGGTAAATTACTTTAAAGGGTTGTTAAATAAAGATTCTTCTCATTTTCATTTTATATGAAGTGTCATGTCAACTGAAAAAAGCCTCAAAGTCTGTAGATTTAGAAAGTGGGAAGTGAGACTGGCACTTTAAGGGAGGGAGGGAAAAAACAGAAATTTATGCTGAATGGGTTGGGCAAGTATACATATTCAACAGAGTTCAGGAGGAGTTATGTCTATTTATGAAGGAGACCCACACTCATGTGTACAATGTTTACATGCATGTAACATATATCCCATGATCACTTTGGGGTAGAGATTTAACATTAAAATGCATTATAATTAGGTCTTACATGTAAAAAGATAAAATGTAGGGCAAGAGTCCATGAACAGTAGCACATCCTCACGAGACTGGCCAGAACCAGTTTGTGCCCAGCCGTGGCAGTCTTTTATCAAGAAGAAAGTCTTTGTATTAAAAAATAACTGTCCTGTGGGAACCGTAAAAACAGGAGGAGGGCAAACGTAAAAACAGGAGGAGGGCAAACGAAGTAAGCAAAGGGGTCTTTCAGCCTTTTGTTCTTCTCAAGTCAGCCTTTGATAAAACCTAGTAATGAATAGTAAGGGGAAGGAGGGTTGTGGCCAGCCTATGCCATGTCATGGCCAGGAACTTAAAATTTTGGAGTGTTTTAGTCAAAGGACAGTTGGTTACTCTGTTGAAGGGATGTAGGGCTTTTATTTCAGTCCTCAAAAAAAAGGTGTTTCAAATTCTCTGGTTTTTATTCTGATTCATTGATGACAAGTGGTTGTCAGTATAGTATTATCTATAAAAAATAAAAACAAAAATATGAGCTAAACTATTCTTTCAACATAAAAGGGAACAATGACTAATAAAATAACAAATTTTTAAAAGAAACCCATATAATGGGAAGGGAATTTTTAAATGGAAACTCTATAGAAAATTATTTTGTCTACCTATACTTTTATAGCTGTAAGTGTAGGATTGTCTTTATTAATATTAAGAGTTTTCTTCCATCCTCACTTGTTCTCCTAACTCTCCTTTTGAATCTGATATGGGATCCCAGAGGGCTCTGTGTAAAATCTTTCTATTTTCCATTATTTTTCACTTCTTCATTTAGGAAGAGATTTGAAAAGCAGTCTTTCATTTCATTGGTAAAATTTTCTCCAGTGTCAATTTTCTTATAGATATTAATAAGGGTCATTCATTTCAGTTGTCCTACAACCGTTCCTTTGGATTCTGTCTGCTTTTCAGTTCACTTGCTTTTTTATCTTTTTATCTTTTAATTTTTGTTTTGTGTCATTAATATTTTTCTGAAGTTTTATAAATCACATACCATATATTATTTTTAAAATTACCTGTTTCTTATAGAAAAAGTATCACAATTAGGACTAATTTCTGACTCTTTAGAGCAATGCATTTCTGCTTTTATACTACAAAATATGATAAATAAACTCATAGAGTGGTATCATGACTGTCAATATTGGGGGATGCAATAACTTATTCTTGAGTGGCAAAAAACATTCTCCCACTAACAATATTATATTCTCTTTTTCATTCTCTATTGCTTCATATATTAAACCACAGTGTTGGGTGGTAGTTAGAAACACCGGACAAATTTGAGTGCAGAGCCATTCAGTTTCACATGGGACTCTGCTGACCTAAAGTGCAATCTATTTCTTCCACTATTGGTCCTATCTGATATGAAAATAATTTAAAGAAGTTTCTCTTCCATTATCAGAGTTAGTGAATAAAATATTTAATACATATGGTGATTTTTTTCCACATTTTAGAAACTTCTCTCTCTGAAATTCTAAACAGAACTTCCTGCTCCCCATGTACGATCCCTGCCCCCATCAGAAATGTTGTGTCTGTGTGTATGTATATATTATGTTCATTTATATTGACCCTGGACTGTGTAAAAGTATCGAATGGCTGCATCACATAGTTATAAAACAGGCAAAAAAGAATCAGCAGTCCATACAGAGACTCTGCCATGTAGTGAAGTGTTGCATGGTGAATTTGGGATTTGGTCCTATTTACTTTAGCCCTCATAAATGGGAGAATTTTTTTAATAAAGGAGGATGATGGGGAGAGAAAAGAGCCGGAATAGGAAGATAGTTGGACTGGGTTTCTGGGTTTCTGTCCTCTGGGTAGGCTGAGCCAGTGATAATGATGAGGGGAAGAAATGATCACCCCACTATCTTGGATCAAATAAATTGAATTAGTTTTAAAGCACAATATGCAAAGCACTATCATGATCATGCATTAATTGATATATATAAACTATTCAAATATGTAAACTAATTATGTAAAATTAAATATATCAAGCAAATTAAATATGTGAAATATCAAGATGTGCTTATGCTAAGATCATAAAATTGATAACAATATTACTTAGACTTCTCTAATGAAAATATTGGTAATTTGTTAAAACTTGAAGATTTGCTGTCCATGTAAAACTTTGGTATTCCCTGTTCTTTTTTCATTTCCTTTTCAAATGTATTCTGGCAAAATTTCCAGTGTGTGATCCAAAGATAATCCCAGGTGCCACATCAGGAGAAGAAAACTTGGGTATATAAAACTTTAAGAAGGAAACACCCTTCTGTTCCACTCCATAAATTTTTTAGAAGTTGACATCTAATGTGACAACAAAATTCTTGTGCAAAAAAAACAATCCCACAAGAACCTCTAGAATATGGATGATGATAATAAAGATAATGTAAGTACACTGCACAATATATTGTCAGCATTAATTCCAAATTCTAGAATTTTGAGTTATTTTATATATTCCATGCAATTTTTTGCTACTTCAGTAATTTTACCTCAGATATGTTCATTATGTTAGATTTCATCCTTCAAAACACATTTTATTTTAATGCTAACAGAGAAACAAAACAAATCAGCTCATGACATAGTGACAGCATATTTACATTAATGGTGAAAATATATATAGTCTTAAAATTTGTGAGCAAAACAACTTAAAATACAACACCCTAAAAACTTATTTTTATACTTACATATAATCAATGTTTCAAATACACTTGCCAAAGAAATTACTGTAGAAGAAACAGAGTATAAATCAAGTATAAACAATGTGATCACGGTGTGTTTAATTTCACAGTGCTATCTAGTGAAAAATGCAGAATTGCTAAATGTTAATGACTAACAAATGTTAACATTGACCTCTCAATATGCAATGATATCACAGATAATACAAATAAATCATGAGATAAAGATAAGAACTGAAATGTGATTCTGAAATCATGTAGCAATAAGAATACATTTATAATGACTTACAAATAAAACCACAATAATCAGTTAAATGCAAAATTTCTATCTGGTTGTTTTTTTCACTTTTACATTCTGTGCTATGGCTATATGCTATTGGGGCTGTTCTTCTTCAGCTAGGGAAAGATATTTCTAAAGTATTAAATATTTCATGAAAGAAAAGATCATAAAGATCTCAAACTTAATTTGAAAAATTATTAACCTGCCTCACATTAACTAATTTACTTAATTACATAAAAACATTTAAACAAGTTCTTTTTTGACTGCAAAGAACAATTAGCCAATAATCTGAACATACTATATTAGAGTGAATTAAATTCTATACCTCTACCCACCAAAAAATATAATCCACAAAAAGTGCACTCTAAACATCAAAACTCTTGATTTGGGTTTTACCATTTACTTTTTATCAAGGCTACTAAATCTGTTTACTTTCTACATATTTGCTCTATTTCTTAGATTTATATAGTACTTAATTAAATTTTTCTTTTACCACCTTAATACTGGGACCTTGTTTTGAATGTACTTTAGGGAGGGTTGGAGGCCATTTTGTTTTGGGAGGTTTACTGAAACCAACTTTAGTCAGCTTGGCCAGTGCAAAAAAGCCACATACAATAGAATTTGCAGCAGGGGGAAAAAGCATTTATTGCATGTCAATCAAGGAGTACAGGCAGCTAATGCTTAAGACTCAAATGCCCCAGTGGCTTATGTGGCCTAAAATAAAAACCTAAGCCTCCCTGTCAACTGAACAGACCCTCTCTTGGCCAAGGGATCCCAGAAAAACCTTAAAACTGAATTTTTGGCCAAGAAGGGAAGAGAGGTCTGACACTCCTCAGACAATAAGATACTAAATTAGTAACAGGACCCAAGGCCATGAAGAGCAAAGTTTAAATCAGCTGCAGGCCATTTTCAATTTGCTTAGCTGATCACTTGAGTATATTGTGTCTTTGTTCTGATTAACAGAGTTCATTATCTTAAAACATTCAAAGCATTCAGACAAAGCTTTATTTCTTTAACCAATTACAAACTAAAGAATCTGAACCTGTCTATAACCTGTAAGACCCCACTTTGATATATCCTCCCTTTTCAGACCAAACTAATGTACACTTCTACATAGTGATTTAGGATTTTACCTACAATTCTGTCTCTCCAAAATATTGAAAACCAAACTCTAACCCGACTGTCTCAGACCACGTGCTCAAGAATTCATGGGTGTGGCTGTCTGTCATATACATTGGCTCCAAATAAATCTCTTTAAATTATTTTCCAGAGTTTGAGGGGTTTATTTTTGTTTGTTTGTTTGTTTTTGTTTCTCATTAACAGTTATAAGCAAGGTTGATTATTCGTTGTTGTTTTTTTATTTTTGTTTGTTTTTTTAAGGCAAGGATATATTTCAGAAAAGCAGAAGTTGCAGACAAAACTGTAAATAAATATATGGAGATTATACATTGGTTTGGCCCCATAAGGCATGATATCTTGAAGGAGGGGTATTACAGGTCATAGGTGTATCCAAAGATTCTTTGATTAGCTATTGGTTGAGGAAGCAAGTCTTTGTCTTGAAGTCAGAAGAAAGGAATGTTTAGGTGGGTGTGATACTCTCCAGGCCCATCAGGGAGAAACTTAGAGCAATGAACTTCTTTGGTTGGAGTTCAGTCCTCAGTTCCCCCTTATCTACATTTCCTATCTCGTAAGGGTTTCTGAAAAGCAAATCAAAAACATGTGTTAAGATTGTATCTTTTAGTTTCCATAGGGCAGTAAAACACCTCCTGGCTCTGGTTTGCTTGGGGAAAAATTATTATTACTATCTTCTTCCTTATTAAGTTGCTCAGTTGCTTTTCAAGGATACCTAGGTGTCGAGAACTTTGCTTGAAGGGACTCAAGATTTTTTCTTTATTTCCATGCTTGCAGGGCTTGGCTGGCCCATCGTTTTCAGGAGAAGGGATATGTATTGACTATTTGATAACTAGAAGCAGACTGTGGTAATTATAATGCTGTTCAACAAATATTTCCATGATTTCTCCCTGGGATATTGTGAAATATATATTTGGTCTTTGTTCTGTTTTCTAGCATACAGCTCCTAAGATCCTTAGCATCTCCAATGTGATGTATATTTGTATGTTAATGAATTGGTTAATGGATGGAAGCCCCTCAGTAGCTTCAGGATGGGGGCTGGTTACCTGAAAGACCAACGCAGAATTAGGGGATTGAGAATTTCAGTCCTACTTACCAACCTCTAGGTTTAATCAATCATGGCTACAAAATGAAGCCTCCATAAAAACCCAAAAGACTGGGTTTGGAGGTCTTTCAGATATCTGAACATATGGAGGTTCTTGGAGAGTAATGCAGCTGGGGAGCTCCTACCCCCATACCTTGATGTATGCATCTCTTCCTCTATATCCTTTGCAATATTCTTTATAATAAACAAGTAAATTTAAATGTTTCCCTGAGTTCTGTGAGCCACTTCAACAAATTAATCTAACCCAAGGAGAGGATCTAGGGAATCCCAATTCATAGTCAGAAGCACAGGTAAAGCAACTGGCATAGAAAGTATAGGCAGGAGCCCTCAACCTGTGAGATCTTATGCTATCTCTAGTGAGGTAGTAGTGCTGGAATTGAGTTAGAGGCATCCAGCTGTTGTCCCCTGAAGAACTGATTGCTTGCTTGCTGTGTGGAGCAAAAAACCCACACATTTGGTCACGGAAGTCTTCTGTGTTGATTTTGGAGCGAGAGCAGAGGAAAAACTGTTTTTCCCCCTCATCTCCTATGAAGAAGCTTATATGATTTCATTTTCTGGAAATTCTATAACTAAATGGGACAGTATAATGATTTCTGGTCATAAGTTATGGGTGCATGGAGTATGCAAACACTGTAAATCACTCTAGAGCTCTCTTTTCTCTTTACCAAACCAGCTGATAGTGTTCCAGAGAATGGCTGCTTTTATCATGGGGTGTCATAATTTCATAAATTTTAGTGAACAATGATATATCAAAATGTTTTGAACTTGTACAATATGACTGGCAGAAAAGGGCATCATATTATAGTTTTAACTTGAATCTTTTATGAGTAAGGTTGAGTATTTTTAGAAGTTTTTAACATTTGTATATCTTATCTTAAAATCATTCATTCATGTCACTGATCTCTTTTATGTTTTTGCTTGATCTGAAGATGATTGATACAAATCATATCTTTGTCTATTATATAAATATGCTTTGCACATATTGTTTCCAACTTTGTCATTTGTTATTTGACTTTGTTTTATTGATGTTTAAGCCATAAATTTTGTTGAATTCTTGCTTATAGTCTGTTTCTTTTTTAAAAAATGTAATTCCTCACTAAGATATTATAAATAGTATCTCATAAGTTTTATTCTTCCATTCTTATGATTCTATTTTAAATTTAAATTTTTGATCAATGAGGAATTAATTTTTCTATAAATATGAGGTAGGTGTCATGTTTGTAAAAACTTGCCAAACTGTTTTCCAAAGTGGTTGTACTATTTTGCCCTCCCTCCAGTAATGAATCCATGTTTCTCTTCATCTTTGCTGGCATTTGGTATTGTCAGTTTTTACAAAATTTAGCCATTCTAATAGGTATGTAGTGGTTATCTTGTTCTAAATTGTAATTATCTGATAACAAATGATGTAGGTAGAGTATCTTTTCAAATGTTTGTCTGCCATCTCTCCATCTTTTCTTGTAAGGTGTTTGTCAAGATATTTTGCCCATTTAAAAAATTATGTTGTTTTTTTTCCTATTGCTGAGTTTTAATAATTAATTTTTATATTTTGGATATAATTTCTTTATCAGGCATGTGTTTTGTATTAAATATTTTTTCAAGTTTGTAGCTTCCATCTTCATTATCTTAACAATGTTTTACATATAAGTTTGTAATTTTGTAACATCTAAATTTCCATTTTCTTCTTTTATTGATTATACTTTTAATGTTAAATCTAAAAGCTCATTGCCAAACACAAAGTCACCTAGGATGCTATTTTCTAGAAGTTTCTGAAGCTCTATAGTTTTGTATCTCACATATAAGTCTAAGATCCATTGAGTTAATTTTCAGAAGTGTAAGGTTTGTGTTTAGAATCTCTCTTATTTTTCTGGCATTTCAATATCCAATTGTTCTACCACCATTTGTTGAAGAGATTATAAATTCTCCATTGAATTGCCTTTGCTCTTTTACCATATATCAGTTGACTATATTTGTGTGAGGCTGTTTCTTAGCTCTCTAATCTGTTCAATTGATGAATTTGTCTATTTTTTCATTAATATATTAGCTTGATTACCACAGCCTACACCTTTATGTCTTGAAGTCAGATAATGTAAGTCCTCTGAATTTCTTCTCAGTTTTGTGTTGGCTAATCTGAGTTTTTGCCTTTCCATATAAACTTTGGAATCAGTTATCAATACCTGCAAAATAACTTATAGGGATTTTGATTGGTATTGCATTGAATTTATAGAACAAATTAGGAAGATTTGACCTCTTAATGTTAAGTCTTTGTATTCATGAACATGTAATATCTCTCTATTTATTTAGATCTTTTATATTTCTTTCAGAGGAGTCTGTAGTTTTCCTCATATAGACCCTGTACAGACTTTGCTAGATTTGTACTTAAGTAATTCATTTTTGAGGATGCTAATATAAATGGTATTGTGGCTTTAATTTAGAATTCCATATGCTCATACATTGTTGGTATATAGGAAAGCAATTGACTTTTGCATATTATTAAACTTATACACTGTAAACTTGTTATAATTGCTTATTAATTCCATGAGTATTTTTGGTTAAGTTTTAGGGATTTTCAAAATAAGCAAGCATATCATTGTAAAAAAAAAAAAAAAAAGACAGTTGGATTTCTCCCTTTCCAATCTGTATACCTTTTATTTCTGACTTTTTGGGGTCTTATTGCATTCGCTGTGACTTACAGTCTCTGTTGAATAGGACTAGTGAGAGGAGAATGCCTTTTTCCCCATCTTGGGGGAAAGCCAAAAAACCAAAAAAATTCAGTAGATTTTTTTTGTAGATTCTGTTTATCATATTGGGGAAGTTCCCATATGTTCCTTCCTAGTTTGCTAAAAGTTTTTATATTGAATGGATGCTAAATTGCTTCAAATTCTTTTTCTTTACCTATTAATATAATCTTTGGATTTTTCTTCTTTAGCTCATTGATATAGTGGATTACATTGTCTTCCATATGTTGAACCAGCTTAGCATATTCAGAATAAATCACACTTGGTTGTGGTGTATAATTATTTTATACATTTTTGGATTCAATTTGCTAATTTATTAAAATATTTTTGTATTTATATTCATAAGAGATATTGATCTATAGATTTCCTTTATTTTACTGTCTTCATCTTGTTTTAGTATTAAGGTAATGCCGAACTCAAAGAATGAGAGAGTGCTCCTTCTGCTTCTATTTTCTGGAGAAGATTGGAATATATTTTGGATTATTTATTTCTTAAATATTATGTAGAATTCACTAGTGAAACTATCTTGATTTAGTGCTTTCTCTATTGGATGGTTATTTGTTATTGATTCAATTTTTTTAATATATAAAAATAAATTCAGAGTATTTCTTTTTCCTTGAGTGAGTTTTCTAGATTGAATCTTTCAAGGAATTCCTTTATTTTGTCTAGGTTATAAACTTATTACTCATAGAGTTGTTCATAATACTCCTTGTAATGCTTTTAGTATCTATGAGATCACTAGCAATGTCCCTTCCTTCATTTCTAGTATTAGTAAATTGTGTCTTCTCTCTTTTTATTCTTGCTTAGTTTGGCTAGAAATTTATTAATTTTATTGATCTTTTCATAGAAAAATATTTTTGTTTTATTGATTGCCTTGCATTGATTTCTAGGAATTGGATATATTCTGTTATAAAGCACTGTCACCACTTGTGAAATGGTATAGTATTATTTGAAAGTTATTATTAGATAAGTTGTAAAGGTACATTGTAACTATAGGAGAATGACTAAATTTTAAAAAGAAAGTATAATAGGTATGATAAGACAGGAGAGAAAATGAAATCACATAAAATGCTTAGTTAAAACAAGAGAAGGCAGAAAAAGAGAGAAAAAATAAAGAAAAATACAAGAGATAGAATTTATAATGATAGATAATAATACATGTATATCAATAATTAGTTTAAGTGTGAATGTCAAATACACCAATTAAAAAAAAAAACAGAAACTGTCACAATGGATAAAAAATAAGACCCAATTGTATATAATCTAAAAAGAAGAAGGAGCGAGAGAGAAAGAACGAAAGAAGAAAGAAAGAAAGAAGAGAGAGAGAGAGAGAGAAAAGAAAGAAAGAAAGAAAGAAAGAAAGAGAGAGAGAGAGAGAGAGAGAGAGAGAGAGAGAAAGAAAGAAAGAAAGAAAGAAAGAAAGAAAGAAAGAAAGAAAGAAAGAAAGAAAGAAAGAAAGAAAGAAAGAAAAGCAAGCCACCTGAAATGTAGTGAAACTGATGGATCAAAATACCACTAATCAAAAGAAATCTGAGATAGCTATATTAATTTTGGACAAAGCAGACTTCAGAGCAAGAGAAATTATCAGGAATAAGGAGTGGTATTACACAATACTCCAAAAAAAAAAAAACCAAAAACATACCAATATTCAATAGGCATGCACTTAACAGAAAATAAAAATACAAAATATGTGAGGCAAAACTGACAGACTGCAAAGAGACGTAAATGAGGCCACTATTACATCTGAAGTCTTCAATATCTATCAGATACCACAAACAAAAAAATTAATAAGGCCATAAAAGCACTAAACAGCACCTCAATTTACTGGATCTAATTAGTATTTATAGGATACTTCATCCTACAAAAGTAGAATATACATTTTTCTCAAGTTCACATGGAACACTCATCAATATAGATCACATCGTGGGCCATAAAACACACCTTAACAAATTTAAAATAATAGAAATTATACAAAGTGTGCTCTCAGACCACACTGGAATTAAACTAAAAACTGATATAGAAAGATAGCTGGAAAATCCCCAACTATTTGGAGACTGACATGCACTTCTAAACAACACATGAGTCAAAGAGGAAGTATTAAGAGAAATGAAAAAAATTTGAATTACATGAAAATAAAAATATAACTAGTCAAAATTTGTGGGATGCCACAAAAGTAATGCTTAGAGGAAAATTTATAGTACTGAATGCATATATTAGAAGAAAGATCTATAATCAATAATATAAGCTTATATATTAGGAAGCTAGAGAAAGAATAACAATGTAAGCACAAAATAGAATAAAAGAAATAATAAAAATCACAGCAGAAATATTTTTTATAATTTTAAAATAAATTTTATAATTTCAAAATGTAAGATGAATACATGATATGTTTTAATGCTTTTTTGTTCATTAATATATTGTAAACTAATTGGTCCCTCGGAGCCTTGATTTACTTGATTTTTATTGATTTACTATGAATTATTAAATTATTCATTATTCTATATTTTTATTTTTAATTAGATTTCATCTATTCCCAAGAATTGTTTAGAGTTTCAAATTGAAGTTGAACCATTTTATTAAAGATTATAGTTGCTTTTTTATTTTAATGCTTCAATTAAACCAATTAATGCTATTTAATACAATTTGTAATATTTTTTATTTATATGAGTTTCTTTTTTAGCCTATTAGTTTCAGATATAGGAAAATTCCAGGCAAAATGGTGTACTCTTCATTACTTTTTTCCCACATATATTAGATTCCCTCATTGTTTGTGTTATTGCAGGTGGGGGACTGAAGGGAGGCTTGAGTCTCCAGGTCCTGGGGCAGTCTTAGATTTATGGCAGTCTTAGATTTAAGGTTTATGTGGCTGGGCCTCAGGGATGGGGCCTTCTCAGTGATTCCTTCCTCATGTGAGTAAAAATATGCCTTATGTCTTTGGAAGGTCCTGGGTAGAGGATCAGATCCTTCCCACTTCCAGTATTAAGAGACCTCTGAAAGTTATCAGTGCAGGACACTGTGTCCACAAATGTTTCTTGCTTCTTCCCCAAAGGAAGATAACTTTAACTTCTACCCCTCTTGAAGAAACAGTGGATCATTGCCTGGTCCATTGATGACAATGGTGTTCCTGCCTTTTACCCAGTGACTAAGTCTTTCTTCTTACTAGAGAAAGATTCAACAAATAGGTAGAATTATATAACTATCACTATTTACTTTTCCCACTTATATAATTGTACAGTGTTTATTTTTCCATGAATCATATCATTCACATTCCATTGCCAACCAGTACTGCAGGTGTTTAAGCCTGAGACATACTCACCCTTAATAGTTACTACAGGTCCAGAATGGATCATTCTGGCTCAGGGTTTCTTAAGATGTTGCACTCCTACATTAGCCAGGGCTATCTTTTGAAGGCTTGACTATAGCTGGAAGATTTCTTTCCAAGATAGCTCACTCATATGCTTGGCCAAATCAGTGTTGCATGTTGGTTAAAGACTACAGTTCCTCTTCTCCTGGGTGTCTCCACAGGGCTACTTATGTATCCTCACCAGCTCAGTTATGGTTTTCTAGAGAAGGACTCATAGAACACAAATTCCATGAGTTCTTGCATGTCAGAAATATCCGGCAATGTGAAAATTCTATTAACATATTTTTTCACTAAATACTGCAAAAATATTGTTCTACTGACTTCTAATGTTTAATATAGCTGTGAAGAAGTATAAAACCAGTATTTTGTTTGTTTCTTTTAGGTGATTCTCCTTTTCATTATTGTTGGTGTCAAATTTCTCTTTATATTGGTCACCCTATATATATTTTTCCCCCTCTGAATTTCTGAGTACTGCTTATTTGAACTTTTAAATAGTTTATCTTTAAAAATCTGTCTTGAATTTTATCTTTGCTTCTGTTATATTAGCTCAGTAATCTACATTTAAAGCATTGGTGATTGATAATGTGTACACTTGATCTCCTAGTTAATCATTTCAATCTTATTTGCTCTGATAGTTTTAAAGTCTTCAGTGAAGGCTGGGTGTGGTGGCTCATGCCTGTAATCCTAGCACACTGGGAGGCCGAGCTCAGGAGTTAGAGATCAGCCTGAGCAAGAACAAGACCACGTCTCTACTATAAATAGAAAGAAATTAATCGGCCAACTAAAAATATATATAAAAAATTAGCCAGGCACGGTGGCACATGCCTGTAGTCCCAGCTACTCGGGAGGCTGAGGCAATAGGATCACTGAGCCCAGGAGTTTGAGGTTGCTGTGAGCTAGGCTGACGCCATGGCACTCACTGTAGCCTGGGCAACAAAGCAAGACTCTTTCTCAAAAAAAATAAAAATAAAAATAAAAATAAAGTCTTCAATGATTTTTAATTTGTTTATTTCTAGTCTGCTGTATTATATCTATTATTATGTTTCAACAGTTTCTACTCTCATTTGTGCTTGTAAGTAAAAGGCCTTTCTTTCTGGGATTTTTTTTTCCCTGAATTCTGCCAACTCATATTTAATCTCCTCTTGTCTCACACTGTTTTCTCTTAGCTCTTGTAAATTTGGTGAACATTTGTATTCTAGATGAAATGGGTTCAATATTGTTCCCCTTAAAATTCATGCTTACCTGGAACTTCAGAATGTGACCTTATTTGGAAATAGGGTCTTTGTAGATGTCATTAAAATGAGGTCAAACCAAATTAGGGTGGGCCATATAAGGTGTCAGATATCCTTATAAGAAGAGGGCAGACACACAGAGACACGCAGGGAAGGCCATGTGAAAATGAGGCAGATATTGGAATGATACAGCCACAGCCCATGATTGGTGGGAGGCACCAGAAGGTAAAAACAGGCAAAGAAGAATTTTTGGGCCTTCTGGGGGAGTGTGGTCCTTGCAACAACTTAATTTTAGACTTTGTCCTCTACAACTGTGAGTGAATATAATTCCTATTATTCTAAGCCAGCATGTCTGTGGTAAGTTGTTACTTTAGCCCTAAGAAACTGAAACTCTAGATATGATGCTTTTCATTTTTAGTTTTTTTTTAATTCATTGGATATATTTGGCCACAATGTTTTCCATATTGTCTCTGATAACCTTAATCTTCTGAGTTTTCTACTTATGTCATTTATTTTTCTTTTCTTTTTATTCCTTTTTTTAATCTATTAACTTGAAATATAACCTGATTTCTTTTTAATTTACAAATCATCACTCAATGAGATGAAAGGTTAACATGTTCAAGAATGTCTTTCTCTTTACTTCATAATGGAATTGTAATTTATTAGGGGATAAATTTATTTTGATTTTCTTAGAATATTTAGACTTTGCTCCATTTCTAGAATTTATTTTGTACATGCTAAATTTATTTTAGCCCATTTTATTTGCATTTTTCCTGTTCTGCTAATAGTAGGAACTTACCTGTTTTACCATGAAGTTGAATAAATTCACCAAGACATTCCTTAGGATTAGTCTGTATTTATTCTAGAATATAATGCATTTTTCCCTCAAATTTCAGTTCTTTCATTATTTCAAAAACATGTTTTTGTTTCCCTACTATACCTATGAAAATATGCTATTTCTATTTGCCCTATTCTCTCTCAGGGCCAGTAATTATATTTAGCTGAATCTTTCTTGTCCTTCAAAGCCCCCAATGAAGTTCACCATAATACAGATATTGTTTGGTGATTTGGCACCTATTGCCGACCAGGTAACCATGATTAATAGTTTTAAATTTGATTACTGTTCTTTTTTTTTTTACCCTTTATTCTGGTTAGTCTTTCTGGTGGGAAGGGTGAATTCTATAAAATAAAGGTGATTTAGTTATTAATATATATTTTCCTCGAAATCTATTCTTAATCCCTCTTTTATAATGTGAAACCAGGCATGTTACAATCCAGACATTAAAGATATGTAGTGCTTTATAAAATGTACAGAATACCTGTCCTCATGAATATTATGGTCAAGGAGGGATTGGCTACCTGACCTAAAGATTATCATCAAATATAACATGTCAAAATAAGTATCATTTCTGAGGATATAAGATGACTGTCACTAACGCTGTCATATATCTTCTGATTTTTCTGGTTGTTCACCAAGCCTGTTTAGATTATGTCTTATTCTTTCTTAATTTCCTCTTTTACAATAAACTTCCATGCCTTAATACAGTTAAGGGTGCCTCTGACTTTCTAAACTGAAAGAACATAATTTAGTGACTATCACTTTTCCTCAGAAAGGAAATAAGAAACATTAATATGAAAGCTTGATTTGATATGGAGGATTGGTGGTGTAGATAGATCATAATGTGAAACAATTCAAATAACAATTCAAATAAGATGTTGTTCTGATTATGCAGGTATGAGAAATGACACTTTAAATTAGAGTGTCAGCATAGGGGATAGAGAAGATAGAACCACTATGCTTAACTGATGAATCCATTTATAAGACAAGAGCCCTGACTATTATTAGACACACTTTTTAGACACTATTATTAGTCATTATTATTAGGCACAAGATGCCTAATGTTGAGAGCTAATGCAGAATTGTCTGACATTTAAACTACGGGAACATTTTTTAAGAATGGTAATGCCTGCTTTTGAAATTTTATCTTGATATTCTTGAAACCAACCCAATGTTGCAGAAATTTACCAAATCAACTGTGATAAATAGACTTAAGCTTTGTTTGTATACAAGTTTAGAACTGGCTTTGGACTGAGAATCTGTCATTGTGGTAATAGGAATTCTGCTTTCTTTTTGTGAAATCTCAGTCTATATATTTCTAATAGGACAGTCAAACATAATACTTACTGCTCAAAATAGTAGTATGCATGGGACTCAGTCGTGGTTAATTATTTTTTTTAAATCTTTCAGATTTTTAAAAATCAACAGAACTTGGTCAAGATGGTAGGTACATTATACAAGCAGAGATTATTAGAATATTTTTCTGGACTTTAAAACCAGATTCAGGAAATGTTTCCTCTATAAGTAATCCTTTAAATTTCTTATATTTCTGGTTTAGTGTTCCTCACTCCTCCAATGCTTAAAGGAAATCCCCAAGAGATGGGAAGTGAGGCGAAGAAAAGAGAGAGACAGAGTGAAGAAAGCAGTAGTGTTGTGCCTGAAGCAAAATACTATGCTAATGTTGGGGCTCAAAACAGAATACCCTCAAAGTTTGGCACTTTGTCATGTTGAATACTGAACTAAAATACAAAGGCCTCAGAAATAATCCTCAGAACCAAGGTTTCTCTCTGATGCACACCTTTACTCCTCCAGTCTCTCTGATCCTCTTTCTTTCCCCAAGCTCAGGGAGGGACTCTCTGGAATTTTCTTATCTAAGAAAACTTCTTTCCAAAAGAAACATAATTGTGTTAAGACCCCTCTCCCTAGGAATATCATTAAATAACCAGGAAAAATTAATCAAAGAGAAAAGAAGAAACTAAAAGTTATCACCATACCCAAACAGACTTTTCATCTGTTCCTCTGAGAGCAATTCAGAGAGATTATCAGGGAGACTTTATCTGCATAATAGATAATCTTTGTTTATAGTGTTGTTCTGCTCATCATCTCTCTGTCTCTGCCTTCCCCAGTGCTAACAAGAACTTTGTCCCAGGCCATTGTTCTTTGGACTCCTTAATTTCCCCTGAAAATCACTTACTACCCTTTAAATTTCATACATCCCTTATTTCCCCCTCCCCTATGAAGAGGGTATTTAAGATTGAACCATGTGGCATACTTTGAGTCTCATATTTGTGGGACTCCTGTGTTGTGTTCATATGTATCTTAATAAATTTCTTACGGGTTTTCTCCTATTAATCTGCCTACTGTCAGTCCTTTCAGCAAACTTTCAGTGGGCAAAGAGGAAGCTTTTCTTCTACATCTACACTGATGACTTTGAGGATGGAGCATGTGCATTATCAAAATATATGCAAGGAATGCATCTCTAGAAGCTAAAAATGCCAAAGAAATGGATTCTTCCCTAGTGCCTCCATAAGGAGTACAGCCATTCTAACAGTCCAGTGAAACTGACTTCAGAATAATAAGAGAATCATTCTGTGTTACAGGCTACTGACTTTGTAGCAATTTTGTTATAGCAGCCATAGGGAACTAATATACATTATTCTTAAATATACTGATGTCAGGTTTTAATCTGAAATATAAGGTCTCAGTGCATTTATGGCCAAAGAATGACCAGACACGCCAAGGCAAGGCAAGCATGAAGATGAGGTTTGTTGAAGAGAGAAAGATAGGATTATAGAGCAAGAGGAAGATACAGGTTTATAGAGCATAATACATATGCCACAGATGATGGCCAGACCCATTGTAGCAGCAAAAGGAGAGCCAAAGAAGGGCACAAAAAGGGGTTACTTATGATCTCAGTCTTGATATTAGTGCCTGGATTGGGACCTCCCTGTGGCTCAGACATCACCATGGAACCACTTTGATCAGAGAGTTGGGAGTTGCATGACCTGAGTCTTAACTATGTATGCAGACAGTTCTAGTTCAATTTCCGGACTCTATGGTACCCGTGCTGTTTGGCCCATGGGTTAGAGTCCTCTACATTCTTTTGTAGCTGGCATGCTAAGTTGTGTTTGGCCAATTGATAGGGTATTCCCTCCTCCCCCCAAGTATGCCAGTCACTCTGGAGAGGATTAGGGTGGGGCAGGACCAAGATGGGGACCTAGGGCCCAGCCTTGTCCTTCTTCCCAGGTGGGGCAATTGCTCCAAGGCAACAGCACACACTTTCATCCTTAGGAGACTTGAAATCCCTCACTATCTACCAACACTTATTAATTTTAAAGCAGGGTTATGCTAAATTTTGATAAATTAGGATGCTTCTAATCACTTCTGTACTTTTAGAATGTTTATTTTCTAATGACTTAGGGGTTTTCCATTACTTGAAGTTTTGCTCTGTATCTTTAACATTTTATTAAATAAAGGATGAGAAATTTGCAATTTTTCTACCAATATGAACTCTCTGAATACACTGTGATGAATGTCACAATCATGCACCTCTAATCATGGTCTGATTCTGATTTTCCTTTCTTGTATAGCATATCATTCTCTTGCAAAACCCCAAGTATAAGAACCAACTGGTCAGCTTTCCTGACTAGAATTCTGAAGAATAATCACTTGCATTTAATTATACTCACATTTTTTTGAGTGAAAGAAATAAAATGATTCCTTATGAGTTTGTATGTATAAATTCTGAAGTGCAATTTCATAGAGCAGAAACAGATGAAGAGGTCAGGTAGTTACAGGCTAATGAGAAATAAATTGCTATAATCAGTGACCTAACATTGCCTGAAGGATTTCTGTCTACAGTAATGGATTCAGCTGGCAAAGAGTCTTAATGTTGCTGTTTGAAAGTCTTGTTTGGCATTTGTAATATTATTCTAAAGCTTGATTACATCATGGACAAGTTAATCCATTACAAAGCACTTGCCTGAAGTGATTTGATTTTAATGTTTCATAAGTAGCCAGTTGTATGGGACTAGAAGAATAATTGACTTACTCCCTACCAGCAGATGAGTCTTCATTCTTTTGTAAATCAGTTTTGCTCTGGTTTCTTGGACTATATCTTATATTTTGTTTTGTTTTGTTTTATGTGCTTTGAAAACAAAAGGTTTATAGGTTAGAGGTCTACTAATAGAAACCCATTCTTGACAATAATTTACTGATGATTTTATTTGAAAACTTAAACCTTGTTACCTAGGATTAATAGAGCATTTTCTATTGCTAATTTTTTTAGGCACACATCTTAAACCTTTCCTTTAGGCCTATGAGTGATTAAAACCTCATAATTCCTTTAGAGGTTAAATTAAAATACAAATACAGTTTTAAACGAGTAGATTATTACAGCAGCCATAGGATATGATGATTTCATTCTAATAGTAATTAGTATTATTCATATTATGTATTTCCATTTTTTTTCCTGTTAGGCACATGGTAGGATTGTACTTCCTGGTCCTCTTGAATGAGTCATGTGACTATATGTGTTCAACAAATAAGGAGTTTGCTAGTGTTATCCACTCTTGTGTTCTCTTGCCCTCGCCAGTGTCAGTGTTTCAGATAGCAATTGTTCTGTCAATCTTGGTAGATAGAGACAGTAGAGCAGAATTTTAAGACAAACTCGGTTAGCATGTAGCATGACTGATAAGCATACTCTAACATTTCCCAGTATAGTTCAACCCCTGTAGTTGATTATGTATGTGAAATCACAATATGATACACTGTATAAAATGAAAACCATCAGGAATCTCACAAGTCCAAAATTAGGAAGAAGTACAGGGTCATGTATGAGATGTCTAAAAATATCTTCTTCCTTCAAGACCAGGTAGAAGCATTGCCAAAATTTAGTAAATTCTTCTACTTATATTATTGTAAGAGCTTCTATGAATAGCTTCTTAACATTTCCACAAAGAACAATTTCAAGATCATTTTGGGGGATGAGGAGAAAGAATAGGAAGGCAACTCAGAGGAATCAGCATGTACAGGCACAGATTCTCATTGAATTCATTATCTTTGGAAAAATCAGCCTAATTCTTACTTCAAAACATGATTCAAAAACATCTGCATGATTAAAGAATTTGAACTAATGCAGAAAAGTTAAGGGTTTCCTATAAGGTTAATAATATGTGACATTTGCATTTA
Source organism: Microcebus murinus (assembly GCF_040939455.1). Classification (NCBI taxonomy): domain Eukaryota; kingdom Metazoa; phylum Chordata; class Mammalia; order Primates; family Cheirogaleidae; genus Microcebus; species Microcebus murinus. The sequence continues at coordinate 67,729,578 of NC_134111.1, read as the reverse complement.
TGATAACACTTATGTGAATGCTTAACATAAAATAAGCAGAGACTTGGAAGTCACTTATTTCATTTCAGTTTAAATGTTTTAATGGGAAACTCTTAGATTGTTGGAGTGAGATAAAAGTTAAATTAAAAAAATTCTGACAATTATGTTAATTTGTGCCACATGGAAGATAAAAATTCCTCACTCTTCACTTATTCTCCATGCTAAAAAGGCAAAACAAAATCTGCAACCCTTTTATCAAACAATCATTTCTTCAGGACTTTTTTTAAGTTATGAAGAGTAGAAATATAATTTGAGTTGAATTTAGTCACTGTCCTTTCAACTAGAGATCTGACAGAAAAAGAAAAAGAAAATATTCTCTAACTAGTTACTAAGACAAGTAACTAGTCCTAGAGTAAAATTCTGGTTGTCCTGGCTTAGGTCATGTACCAACTGCAGTATAAATAAATGATATAATTCCTTATTGAGCAACATCAGTAGTGTCCCCAACCCTACAGAACAGAGGCAACCCAACATGTTTGTAGAGGTCTCCCCAAATATTCTCCCTCTATTTGCTGAAAGGAAAAATGTAGCTTTATTAGCATAAACTGAGAGATAAAATTTTGAAAGGCATGAAAAATGATGTCTGTTAGATAGTTCTCTCTCTACTATGTCCACTTTTAGTTTGCTTATATCTATTTCATTGTGCTTGTTTTAGACAGGAATTTTAAAAATTATTTTTTAACAAAATTTAGGATAAGAAAGATATTAATTTTTTTAAAAAAACATTTATTTTTTCTTCTCTGAAAATTATTAATGCTCATAAACATGTTAAAATTATTAATGCTTATAAATTCTTAGAGCAGAGAAATTTTTATTTATTTATTTATTTTTATTTCAGTAAATTAAGGGAGTACAAACATTTTGGTTATGACTTTGGTTATGTTATGATTTTGCCACATTCCAGTCATGATTTGAGACATGCCCTTCTCCGCCTACAATGCTCACCACGTCCATTAATTATGAGTTTATCCACCCCCAATACCCCTACCCCAAAGGATACTACTACTGAGTGAGCACCTGATCAGTCAGTGATAATTTAATAGTAATAATATAATAAGGTTATAATTAAAATCCATCTTAGGAGATAATGTATTGTTAATATATTTATATATCCATTTCCAATGTTTTCACATATTTTTCTTTTTGTCTAAAGTTTCTTATAGATTATATAAAGTTGACTGCTACAATGGATTTTTTTCTGAAAATTTCAGTATAGTTATCTAGATCTCGATTAGTTCCTAGTTCTTCTACTGCTTATTACTCTAGACCACCATGTTGCTTTTTCAAAGATTTTGAGTAGACTTTTATTATTTTTCTTGTTGCCAAATTGTTTGTGTTAGTAATTCTCTTCACTAAATTCAGTTTTAAAAAATTCATAAAATTTCACACATGCAATTTGAATTCATTGACTGAATTTTGTTATTCATTCTGTAGTCTTTGTGAGATGTAGGCTGAGATAACAGCTTTATAAATAACAAATAGATTGTGAATAATGAAGTTAATACTTCCTATGATAAACTAATATTAAACTATATTTTTAAAGTTAGAAATTATGAAGGGAATTTTAATAAATTTTATATTTAGGAAATGTTACTTGCTGCCACTATCTAAAATACAGAATTTATATTTTTCACATTCATGCTATTATTTGGATGTGTTTCCTAAATTCATGTGTTGGAAACTTAATCCTCAATGCAACAGTGTTGGTATGCAGGAATTAATAAGAGATGTTTAGATCATGAAGGCTCTGTCCTCATGAACAGATTAATGTCATTATCATGGGAGAGGGTTGGTTATTATGAGAGCAGGTTGTTATAAAGCAAGCCTGGTCTTTGTCTCTTTTGCACACATTTGCCCTTCCATCCTTCCACATGGGATGAATCTCTCCCAATGCTGGTGCCATGCTCTTTGACTGCCCTGCCTCTGGAACTATGGTCAAATAAACTTCTATTCTTTATAAGTTACTCAGTCTATGGTATTCTGTTATAGCAGCAGGAAATGGACTAGGACACAAGCAAACTCAACATATTTAATATTGAGCTCTGGGAATGCTTTAGGTTAGACCCCAAACTATATTCATATCAGTTCTTAATAAATTTTATTTATTTTCAAAATAAAATTATTTAAAAAAATTTTTATATATCGTTAGAAGGTTTAAAAATAATGGTTACTAATTGTTAGAAGCCATATCTACTTGAAGTAGGACATATATTTCCAATAGTTTAGACTATTATTTAAGGATGGACAAGGTATATTTGTGTCAACTCCTCTGTGCAATGAAAAGCAAAACAAATAAAAATAAATACCATGTTAGGTGTTATCTCTAAAACAAAGTTATTTTAAAAAAAAGTTATCAGGTAAAAGAAGTATGTCAGAAAAAGTGATTTTAATGTACAATCCTAGTAAAACAACTACTTCTTAGGAGAAATGTCAAGACTGGGTCAACAAATGTATTTGGATTTGCAAAGTCAGAGTAATGACAAAACAAGTTAAAACACTTCTTCAATATGCAACATTGGTAAGGAATTATACCATATGGGTATTTTTTAACAAGGGATCTAAAATCTGTGTATGTGTTGGTGTATGGTATGTCTATGTACACAAGTATATAGTTGTACATATATATGCATACACATTTATACAAAATCACATAACAGACAAGCACTTAAAAGAAGAGGATAAAATGGAGTATCCAATACTTCAATAGATCATGAAATTTATGCCCATGTCTGTCATCTCTCAATTCTTCATAACCCAAAGGACATATATTTAACCAGAGAGTCTGAAATGTAAATGAATTTCTGACAGCCTTAGATCAAAGCAGAAAGGAAGGATAGAAAACTTGTTCAGCAAGTCTCTAAGGAAAAAGTCAGAGTTATATAAACAGCTAAAGTAAAATATTTCCACATCACAAATTGTACTAAATTTATCTGTGGAAAGAGAACACAGAGGTAGCCTTAAGCCAAGGCAGAAGTTGATTAAGATACTTGCAATGGGTTAACACATTTGACATTATGATATCCTACTTAGTACCCATGGTAAATCTCCTTGATAAGGTATGGGCTAAAAGACTCTACCATCAAAAGGATTTTGAATTCTTTGATGGGCCCAAGAGACAGAATCCTTAAATGCTTATTTGAATTACTTAGTGATTGCTAATTCAGAAAAAATCAAGTTAATACTTTTATTATTGAAATGACTAAATTGGAGATGGTTGACTAAAATTCATTTAAAAAGCAATCAACTTAGAAGTCTACTTTTGGAACACTTGTTATTAAAAGAAGGATAAAAGGAAGTCATTATTTCTCTTTATTTTTTCAAGATTTGGAGTATAATATATCGTATTTGTTAAAAATGAGAAGAAAAAGCATAGCCCTTTTAAAGATACTAATAGTACCCTTGATTTACCTAGTTGAAGAATATTTGAATTTTCCCTAAAATGTATAAAATTTTAGATATGAAATAAAATAGGAACAATAAAAAGAATAACAAAAAACACATCAATAGTTTTAATGAGTCAAATTAACATAGAGATTTTGTTTTATATGTCCATATATACAGCTGTAAATCATTATTTATAGGTAGACTAACTTATGTGGTACAGTATAAAGAAATCTAGTTTAATATCTGAAGTTTTTCACACATATTGTGATAAAATTCCTTAGCTATATCTCAAATTTTCCACAATCAATGTGGCAAAAGTGATATTTCATGTCTGATTATTACAAAGAATGGTGTCCCTTACTAAAATACACAAGATTCAACATACAGTTATAAGAATATTATGAAATTAAATAACAAAATGAGACAATAAGGAACATGGTTCAGTAACAAAGAACTGAGTTCTATGGTTTAAACTGAAGTAAAAGCTAATAGAATTGTCCAGAGAGAGAAGAGTAGGTCCCTTCTGAGAGTCAGGTTAAGTTCCAGGCTTCAATATGGCTCAATGAGCATATACTGCAGTCACTCGCCACTGTGATAAATACAGGGTCAATGAAAATGAGTTTGGCCCAGGCATCTATTCACCCCCAAACCAGGAGGTGTCTCAGAAGGCCAGACATAGGGTGGAATTCTAGCACAGTTGAATGTAGGCAGAGTGAAGCCATTTTGAGGATGAGAGTCAGAGCCCATGGAGGAAAACACTGCCCAAGACAGGTGCAGCATAGCAAGAGCTCCTCTTCTGGGATAGTGGGAGCTGAGAACAGCAGAGGCTAAGAGGAAGCAGACAGGGGACTGCTTGGGGAGGCAGGAGGGTGTGTGCACAGGGTGATCCTTCCCTAAGGAAAGACAACTCCCTCTGTTGCTGTCAAGGAGAATGGCAGCAACTAAGCAATATTAATATCACACAAAATAGCATAAAGGAAAATATCTATACACTTAATGCCAATGTAAAGACAGGGCAACAATAAATGTAACTATAATGAATTTAATACACTATAATACAACATAGTAAAATATCAAAATAAAATCAAATGTGATAAAATTATAGATTTAAAAATGTCACAAATACAAAACCATGGTAAAAAGATGTTAGTATTTTGTTAAAAAAAGAAAAGCAGATGAGAAGCAGTATTTTGGGCAACTTAATAACAATGATAAGTATGTTCAATCTAATTTATTAGTCATTCAAAATATTTATTGAGTACCTATGGTATGCCAGATGGTAATATAGCATTGTGGAGACAACATAGAACAAGATAGACCTCAACTTTCTTATGTGGAATAGCATAATAATCAATCAACACCCAAAGACACTGGCCCCTACAAATTGTGTGTGTGTGTGTATGTGTGTGTGTGTGTGTGTGTGTGTGTGTGTGTACCCTCTATCTACAACACTGCACTTGGCTTATTGAGAAGTGAGTTGTTGAGGGATGTGCGTGTAGAGAGAGAAAGAGGGGGGAGGGAGGAGGAAGGAAGGCAAAAGATAGATCACAGAATCAGCATTTTCAGGTACCCTTTTTGCAATAATATTAAGAATGAAATAACATATAAGTCTCTTGCCATTCATTTATGAAAAGTCACAATTTTGATATAGATTAAGAGCTTTGCACATAAGATTTGAGCCTAAAAATACTTTGTTTATTCAAATGTGATAAATTGCCTCTCTTTATAAGAATGATGAAGGATATAGAGTATTGATAATCCTGTGAACTAAGAGAAATTAACTTGTTAAATGAGGAATCCCATTTTATGAAGATTACATTTACTATGTTTCATCACTTACCATAAGTTACAGATTTCTTTTGTCTTCCTGGCAATCAATGTAAAGTCATAAAGATACTTTATGTCAATTTCTTTTACTAGAGGGCCTGTCTTCCAACATCTGTGTATAATGCCTTAACCCTGGGAAGTATATTAACTTTAAAAGTCATGGTAGATACTAACACCTCCGGCCAGATATCCAGTTCTCCCCTTTCTTAGCACATGGGCATTTGTACTGTTCTATTTCCACTAAAGTGAGATGATATGACATGTGTCACTTTGGTTACAAACATTTAGTTCTGGTAGAAGCAAGTCTAGCACTCTTCTGCTGCACCCACAGTGGAAGCTTGCATTGACACGGATGTGAAATGGCCTCATACTGTGGCAAGTGGCTACCCTGGACTGTCACATGGAATCGCAACTGTCTTTATAGAAGCAATAAATATACTTTTGTTATTTTAAACCACTGAGTTATGGAGTTGTCATGGCAGCTTAACTGTCTATTCTGACTTACAGATTATTTTATAGAATTTCACCAAGCTATGAAAGTATTTATTGTTGGAAAGGATGTTAGTTTAAGAAATATGCACCCTGTTATTCTCTGAGGTTGTAGATGACCTCTCTAGTGGTATAGATATTAAGTCTCCCTTGATTCCTGGTTCTCTCAACATAAGCTTTGTTTTAAAAATCTCTGAACAAGGAATTAGGAAATTAGCAGTTCAGAGTAGTAGTCTCTTATGCTACTTCTGGAATTAAAAATAAAAAATCACACTGGGTATCTCTGATTTAAACACATTATAGAATTTGGTAACTTCTACAAGAGATAAACTCATAGATACTCATAGATACAGACAGATGTACTAATATTTATAAATTTTGAAATTTAATATAACAATGTACCTTAAGACATATTTTTCTCCCCAATTTTTTATATATTATTATATCTAAATGAGTGGAAATTTATAATAGAAATGTTAAGTGGAGATTTTTGGAAAAAGGCTTACTCTAAAGCAAGTTTCTTCTTCTTCTTTTTTTATTTCAGGATATTATGGGGTATAAACATTTTGGTTACCTGTTATGACTTTACATCACTCAAGCCAGTATTGATGGTGTACCCTTCCCCCATACAATGCTCACCGTGTCCATTAGTTATGAGTTTACCCACCCCCATTCTCCTGATCCCCAATGAATATTACTACCCTGTGAGCACCTTAGTGTTGAGCAAGTTTCTCAACAATGCTTGTGTCATGAACTCCTTTGGGGACTGTTGAAGGCTAAGGACCCTCTTTCGGAACAATGTTTTTAAATACTTACAATTAAATTCATAGGATTGCAAAAAAACTAATTATATTAAAATAGAGTTACCAAAATTTTAACAATAAATTTGTAATTTTATTTGTTTCTTCACTAACACACTAAATAACATCTGTTTCATGCCTAATAATGCTATAGTTTCAAAGTATCAATATTGGTAAACAATTAATCTTAAAATAGCTACCCCAATTCTATGTTATATAAAATTACCTCTATTTTCTACTGGTGACAAACCAGAAGTATTTCTAATACTACTGTGTTTTGTTTATACATATACCTGAAAGAAATGTGAATTTTAGATGGAGATTAACAAATGTAAAATATATTTTTATGTGCTCCAGTTTTTACCTATGGAACCACTCCAAAACTAAATGGCTTTAGAAATGTTTGTATTTTATCTGTCACAATTCTTTGATTGACTAAACTCAGCTGAGCAGATACTCATTGGGCATCTCTTATTTAAGCAGATGTCAGATAAGGGTATGATCTTCTGGAGGCTTTATTGGAAGCTAAGTTGGGACATTCAACTGATTTGTCTATTATTCAGCTTTGGCATCTCTTGTCTTGGAAGCTGTTTTCTAAGAGAAAGACTTCCAAGAACAGCTTCCAAGACCTAGGCAAAAGCTGCAATTCATTCTGTAATCTAGCCTAAGAAGACTCAAAGTGTCACTTACACCACAATATATTATTGGCCAAGCAAACCACTAAATCCTCACCACAGTGAAGAAGAAAAAAGGAATTAAACCTGATTTCTTGATGGAAAAAAAACCTTAAAGCATTCATGGCCATCTTACACCACCACACTGTCCAATTTCATAGACACCTTGAATTCTATTCATGGACTGTGAACTTAAGAACACCTGATATAAAGGAGAATAGAATAATTTAGAATTACAACTAGCAAGTTATTTTCCAAAACTTTGAAGTTTTCCAATTATCAGTGGGAAGGGAAAATTAAAAAATAACAAACGAGACTTAAGAAATGTGACTTTGGAAAGTAAAAGCATTCTCTACTTTTAGTTGTACTACTTGAGGGAGCAGTGGACAAACAAAGCAACTTGAAATTAAAGAAGAGAAATAAGCGTTTGATCATCATTATCCACAATTGGGAAATAACTACTAGGAAAAATATAAAAATAGCAACTTGACCAAACCAGACAAGAAAGGATGAGAAAAGAATAAAACAATGCAAAGTAAAAATTAAATTAAGCATAATGTAAACTAAAGGAACAAATCAGTGTTTAAGTATATTATACTATAATAAATAAGTTGAGGTTCCTTAATGAAAGACAGAATTGATCAGACTAGAGAAAAATAGTGTAATGTTATGCAATTTACAAGGACATGCACTTGAAATGATTTAAAAACAAGGTTGAAAATAAATATCTGAGCAACATGGAAAACTAGATATTCTTAAAGACTTGGAGACATGGAGCAAGTTGCATCTGGTGGGATGTAGAATGGCACAATCATTTTGGAGAACAGTTTAATAATTTCTTATAAAGGTAAACATACATTGTCTATGTGAGCAAAACTAGATATATATCATGATGGTTGTGTTTAAAAATTCAATAGCAGAGTAAAATCAAACATATTCAATTGTATCCTTTATAAAATGTTTGTTTATGTAATTCTCTTTTTCTCCATCTCTCCCTCCCTTTTCTCCCTCCCTCCCTCATATACATGGAGAGAGAGAGAGGGAGAGACATATATTATATACATATGTAAATATATAGATGTACATATATAAATACATATATACACACATATATATAGAGAGAGATGTATATGGAAAGATAAACACACACACACCCCACTTCTGGCCTTTCTCCTCACTCACTTGTTTGGCTGGAGAATTAGAAAGAGAAAAATTTAGCATGTGTATCCAGTGCCCTTCCTCTCCCCTTTCCCTACCATGAGTGAGCTGCCCACAGAGGGCCCCATTCTACCTACTGAGAGGAGACAAATTTGTTCCTGTGGTGGAAGACCTGCTCAGGCTCTGCATTGTCTAATCTGGTGTTAGTGCTATGGAGCCCACTTGCCACGGCTATAAACTACATTCATTCTCTAACATCTAATAAAGGTGATGTTTAAATATCTACTTGGTTTACTCATTCTAATTCCCAAATTGATCGAAACAGGAAGGAAAAGGTTTGGGGGCAAGGGCTTGACCATTGTCCAACTCTCTTAACATTTAATGTATAAAATTGACATTATAGAATTTAGGAAGCAAAATATGAAGATGATCTTGGTGGCCCAGTGTGTTCTTGTGTGTGCATGTAAGTGTGTGTTTGCATACTTTTAAAAATTGGAATAAGAAGAAGGATTAGAGGGATAAGGCACCTGAGGTGCTATTGCTAGTTTCCTAGGCAAACAGTGGAAATGATGCACTATTGCCTGTTCTATGTATTTATGTGCTACCTCCAGGCAGGTACCTGCTTACGTGACTCTATTAAATATTTTCTAGCCAAAACAGAAAATTATAATGGTATATGAATGGAATAAGGAACAAAATATTGTAATTCAATGTAGAAATAGAATAAAAGTGACCTATAGAGCATGAGTGGTGTCATATCGAAGCAACAACTCATTGAATTTAAAATGCAGCATAAATGGATATTGACAATGGTATGGATTGATCTACACCTCTCTCAGAGGCCAATCCAAATGCTCTTTCCTTCATGGAGTCATCTGGGATCTGGCTCAAAATGCTATTTCCATGACTCTTTGTGCTGATTTTATAGCAATTATTGCAAGATGTCATAGATAATAGTGATTTATGCCCATATCATATAAGATCTGTCAGACTGAAAACTTATAGAGGTTATAGTACATATGCCAATGAAATAAATCATGACCTAATAAACACTTATTGATAAATGCAAATAAATATACAGGTATATATTTTTTTCCTAAACATATGCAGTTAAAATTGATTCTTTCTAGCTCCTTGAATGAATTTCAAGAAGTAATGCAATAAATTTAAGATAAATTGGTGTGTAATAATGTAAAAAAAACTTATAAAGTTTTTATGATAAAAGCGTCCAGTAGAAGTTGAAGAATGCAAAATGTGTTAAATTAGAATAAGATCATTAATATACATAAAATATAATCTAGAAACATTTAATTTGAAAGTTTGACATAAATGTAAAATATCTGACAAACTATAGGAATGCATGTTTAAAAATGTGTTAAAATGCAAATTATCTTTTTTTGATTGGTCCATATTCAGTGTCTATGTTTATATAATTCTTAAAAAGTACATTTTGAAATATAAAAAAGTCCTTACATATAGTGTTGCAGAAATTCTCAGTGTTTCATACATTTTATGAAATATATAACTCAGCTATGAAATAAATATTTGGGACCAAAGCTGCCATTATGTGAAGATAAGCCATTATAAACTTGAAAAGATAATATATGATCCATAGTACTGTAGTTACAGAGTGAGGTTAAAAAAAAAAGAGCAAAGAAAGAAATTAAAATATCTACTATCTGACATTTTGTTTAGGGTTATTCTTGATATTTGTTTTTTATGTTTGATATTAATTTCAATTTTTTTTAAAAAAATGGGCTCTGAGACCTCAATAACATCATTAGAACATCATATAGTTGTTTCTATAGTTCTCAAAGAGTATTATCAATCACATCACTGACTTTAGTTTGAAGTTATTATTAATTGCACTGTTTAGCACTCCATCTTTATATTACAGAACATGTAAGACTGTCTTCCAGTATATTATTATTGAGCATATGAATAAAAAAAAAACTAAAAAATTTATTTCTGTGCAACCTTAACAGACATATCTAAAGGGAAAACTATTTCTTTAAAAAATTCCCTAAATTTACCTAATTTAAGTATTTGAGTGATTACAAGTCAGAAGAGCTCAAAATATAATAGATTTTCAATGTCATTTGTTGCAATAGATGCACTAAGAAAATCGATACTACATTTCCACATATTTACATGTGATAAGAATAGAATATAGGCCGGGCGCGGTGGCTCACGCCTGTAATCCCAGCACTCTGGGAGGCCAAGGCGGGCGGATTGCTCGAGGTCGGGATTTCGAAACCAGCCTGAGCGAGACCCCATCTCTACTAAAAATAGAAAGAAATTAATTGACCAACTAAAAATATATATACAAAAAATTAGCCGGGCATGGTGGTGCATACCTGTAGTCCCAGCTACTTGGGAGGCTGAGGCAAGAGGATTGCTTGAGCCCAGGAGTTTGAGGTTGCTGTGAGCTAGGCTGACGCCACGGCACTCACTCTAGCCAGGGCAACAAAAGTGAGACTCTGTCTCAAAAAAAAAAAAAAAAAATTAAAAAAAAAAGAATAGAATATAAATTCTATTTCATGAAACTGAATGAAAAATTGTCTTACTATACTGATTGTATTTCAAAATACTTTAATTTGATCAAAATTGGAGGCTTCTGATTTCATCAATTAATACCATAAATGCCAAATTCCTTATGAGATTATATTTAAATATATTTTATACCCAGGAACCTTATTTTTATGTTTCTCTGCTCTTAAAACAAAAAAAGAGAAAAGAATGTATGAAGACTTCTGTTTATTCCTGTGACTATTGACGAAATTAAGCATCTTATTAGACCTTATCTGTTCTTCTTTTCCCTATGAAGTTAGAGCATTGATGAGTTGTTCAGTTCCATACTCATCATATTTAATTCCCTTGCCTTTTTGATTTTTAACTGTCTTACTTGGAAAATCCCCAACTATGTATTAAATCAAGCATATGACTCTGTTTCTCTTAAATTTTAGGCAGCCAAATAGTACAAGGAAGAAAAAAGTTATAGCAAAGCTGGTAAATACCAATGAGAATCCTAGTCCGTAACAACAGTTATTCTATTCCTATTTGTAATGAAAGCCGTTGCTAACATTTACCTTTTAGTGCCTCCTTACTTTCTTTTCACTTAATTTATAAAAAAGAAGGTTTTCTGAATAAAAAGATCTTAATTTATTCTCTACCCCCTAAAAACATATCTATATCCACATTTAAAAAAAATAAAATCTGGAAACAGATATAGCATGCAATCTCCCACCTATGCCCAGTGCTCATTTTTAAATATGCTTTATTTTTAGGCAAGTCTTGATTTCCTACCAAAATTGAGCCAAAGGGACAGAAATTTCCATATACTCCCTTCCCCCCTCCCACTATAGCCTCCCCCCATATACATTCCCTACCTGAGCAATATATTGGTTACAATTGACAAACCTACACTGACATATCATTATTACCCAAAGATCATAGTTTATCTTAAGATTCACTCTTGGTATTATACTTTCCATGGGTTTGAACAAATATATAATGACATAGCAACTCATTTATTTTTAATGTCGAAGAATATCCCATTGTCTGGATATATCAATTTATTTATCCATTCACCTACTGAAGGATATCTTGGTTGTTCCTAAGTTTGACAATTATGAATAAAAACTCTATAAACATCTGTGTGCAGGTTTTTGTGCAGAAATAGTTTCCAATTCCTTTGGATAAATATCAAAGAGTGTGATTACTAGACTGTATGGTAAGAGCATGTTTAATTTTGTAAGAACTGCCAGTTTTCTGAAGTGGTTGTACCATTTTGATTCCCCACAGCAATGGATGAGAGTTCCTGTTGCTCCACATCTTCTTCAGCAGTTGGTGTTATCAGTGCTCTGTATTTTGATCATTCTAACTGGTGTGTAATGTTATCTCATTGTTATATTAATTTGAATTTCCCTAATGACATATAATGTGGAACATCTTCTCATATGCCTATTTATTATCTGTATGTCTTCTTTGGTAAAGTGCTTGTTAACAGCATTGACCCATTTTATAATTAGGTTATTGATTTTCTTACTGTTTGGTTTTAAGAGTTATTTGTATATTGTTTAGTGTCATGTCTAAAAAGTTATCAGCAAATCTCCTATCATCTAGATTTTCTCTTATCTTCTAGAAAGTTTTTATTACATTTATATCTATGAACTCTTCTGAGTTAAATTTTGTGAAAGGGGTAAAGTTTGTATTTAGATTCATCTTTTCTGCATGTCCAATTGTTCCAGAACCATTTCTTGAAAACACTATCTTTTCTCCATTGAATTATCCTTGCTACTTTGTCAAAGATCAGTTGACTGTATTTATGTGCGCTTATTTCTGGGCTCTCTATTCTGTTACATTGATCTATCTGTTTATTCTTCAACCTATTCATGGCATTTTATTTTACTTTTTCTGAATTTGATTTCCTTCTATCGCTCCAGAGGGCATGGCCTTTTTCTCTGTTGTTCCATACTTCACTTTCTCCATATCTATTTACTTTTTTCTTACTGCACATAAAATTGCTGAAATGTTTTCCCATCTTAAAAAATACCTTCTCTGTTTAGGTCACAAAGTAATTTTTTTCACAGTTTATTTTCTTTCATTCACCATTCACCTCTATAGTCTAGTTCCATGAAACTTGTAAACGTGTAATCTTTCCTGGTTTACATGCCTTTGACCAACACTCCTTTCAGCTCCTGATTTAGTTAGGTGTCTCTTTCTTTCTAATATGTCAAAAATTAAATTTAATGTAAACAGAGCAAATAATTAAGAGACAGAGATTGTCAGACTGGATTAAAACATATACATATTATAATGATAATTAACAGATAATTAACACATCACTCCCTTATAAAATGTATATATTTGAAAGAGGCCTTTCAACACAAATCAGAAATCTTGAACTCCAATGTCTATAACATTTAAGATGCCCTTAATCCTTCAATGATAATTACTTTTCATTCCTAGAGTTTGATACTTGTGCTTCTTTTCAGCCAATGTGTAATATAATACTGTATTGAAATTAATTGTTCATCTTCGCAGCTATTTGAAATTAAGGGGTTATATACCTCTTACCATGTCTGAATCACAGTAGGCTCTTAATATAGCCTATATTAAGTTTACTTTCTAGCATTTATTCATTCAAATGATACTTATTGAACATCTACTATATGGCAGATACTCTTCTAGATGCTGTTGATACTTTATTATCATTTATATCTCTAATAATATATTTCCATGACTTAAGCAGTTATAAAATATTAGAATCATTTTGAGATTGAATATATTTTTATTTATGTGGGCTTATAGGTCATAATGAGTGTTTAAATTTTCAAACATAACTAGCACATAGAAAGAGGAAATATGTTTACTTAATAGCTTAAATGAGTATTCAGTATGCACATGAACATACTTGTTTATAGTCTCACACACAAACTAATCTCAGTAGAATGATTTTAATTTTAAGAGATACATTGTGAAATTTTATCAGATGTGCCTTTATACCTTTCAATATATCAGAATGTCATGCAAATATTGAGGTAATAGTCCAGTCAGTTACACAATATTTTTCTGGTTTGTAAATGGATATTAAAAAGCCAGATCTCAATTTTGCCACTTTGTTTTTTAATTTTTATTTTTTCCATTTTTTTATTTCAGCATATTATGGGGGTACAAATGTTAAGCTTATGTATATTGCTCATGCCCCTCTCCCAACACCCGATTAATGTTATTCCTATATGTCCACTTAAGTGTTGATCTGTTAATACCAATTTGCTGGTGAGTACATGTGGTGTTTGTGTTTCCATTCTTGAGATACTTCACTTAGTAGAATGGGTTCCAGCTCTATCCAGGAAAATACAAGAGGTGCTATATCACCATTGTTTCTTAAAGCTGACTAGTACTCCATGGTATGCATATACACATTTTATTAATCCACACATATATTGATGGGCACCTGGGTTGTTTCCACATCTTTGCAATTGTGAACTGTGCTGCTATAAACATTCAAGTGTAGGTGTCCCATTTGTAGAGTGTCATTTGATCTTTTGGGTAGACGCCCAGTAGTGGAATTGCTGGATCAAATGGTAGATCTACTTGTATCACTTTAAGGTATCTCCATATTGCTTTCCACAGAGGCTGAACCAGTTTGCAGTCCCACCAGCAGTGTAGGAGTGTTCCTATCTCTCTGCATCCATGCCAACATTTATTGTTTGGGAACTTTTTGATAAAGGCCATTTTTAATGGAGATAAGTGATATCTCACTTCAGTTTTGATTTGCATTTCCCTGATGATTAGAGATGTTGAACATTTTTTCATGTTTGTTGGCCTTTATTCTGTCTTCTTTTGAAAAATTTCTGTTCATGTCCTTTGCCCACTTTTTGATAGGGTCATTTGATTTTTTTTCTTGCTGTTTTTCCTGAGTTCTAAATAAATTCTAGTTATCAGCCCTTTATCGGATGTGTAGCTTGCGAAAATTTTCTCCCATTCTGTGTGTTGTCTGTTTGCTCTCTTGACAGTTTCTTTGGCTGTGCAGAAGCTTTTTAATTTGATCAGGTCCCATTTATTTATTTTTGTTGCTGCTGTGATTGCCTTTGGAGTTGTTTTCATAAATTCTTTGCCTAGTCCAATGTCTAGAAGAGTATTTCCAACGTTTTCCTCTAGAATTCTAATAGTTTCACACCTACGATTCAATTCTGTTACCCAGCGTGAGTTGATTTTTGTGAGAGGTGAAAGGTGTGGGTCCTGTTTCAGTCTTCTGCATGTGGCTATCTAGTTTTCCCAGCACCATTTATTGAATAAGGATTTTTTCCCCCAGTGTATGTTTTTGTCTGCTTTGTTGAAGATTAGTTGGCTATATGAGGATGGTTTTATATCTGGATTCTCTGTTCTGTCCCACTGGTCAATGTCCCTGTTCTTGTGCCAGTCAAAAGCTATTTTAATTACTATAGCCTTGTAGTATAGTTTGAAATCTGGTAAATTGATACCTCCTATTTTGTTTTTATTACCTAGGATTGATTTTGCTATATGGGGTCTTCTCTGGTTCCATATGAAGCATAAAATTATTTTTTCTATATCTGTGAAAAATGATGATGGTATTTTAATAGGGATTGCATTGACTCTGTAGGTCATTTTAGGTAGTATGGACATTTTAATGATGTTGATTCTGCCGATCCATGAGCATGGTATATTCTTCCACCTGTTTACATCCTCTGCAATTTCTTTCTTCACTGTTTCATAGTTCTTCCTGTAGAGGCCTTTTACCTCCTTAGTTAAATATATCCCTAGGTACTTTATTTTCTTTGTTGCTATTTTGAAGGGAATTGAGTCTTTGATTTGGTTCTCACTTGTACTGTTGTTGGCATATATGAATCCCTCCGGTTTCTGTGTATTGATTTTATATCCTGAGACTTTACCAAATTAATTTATCAGTTCAAGGAGTCTCTTGGTTGAATCCTTGGGGTTTTCTAGGTATAATATCATGTCATCAGCAAAGAATGAGAGTTTGATCTCTTCTGCTCCCATTTGAACACCCTTAATTCTGCTCCTTAGAACTGGAACTAGACAAGGTTGCCCACTATCTCCACTTCTATTCAACATAGTGCTGGAAATCCTTGCTACAGCAATTTTGCCACTTACTGTTTTTGACATTGAACAAGTCATTTAGATTCTCTATGAATTTCAGGTCTTCCTTTTGGAAAATGAGTATAAAAATTCCAATTATTTGAATTATTGAAAATAGCAGATGTGCATATAATGTCCATAAAAGCCTCTATTGTCCTTATTGTTAATTATATGTATAATTTTTTTCAGTGTTCCAAAATGAAACATAGGCCAGATACTAGCCAGTTATAAATGGAAAAAATAAAACAAAATATAATTAAATAAAAATTAAATACTATAGGAAAGATAGGAATAATATATCAGTCAGATATGCATTATTTTATATGAAGTATATCTAAAATAATCTACATAAAGACAATTTAGAAACAACAAATATATCACTCAATATAGCATTGAAAACCAGCAAATACCAAGGAATAAATCTAACAAAAGATATGTGATATTACTCTATTGAGAGATACAAAACATTAAGAGAAATAAAAGAATAAATAAATGAAAAGACATATTACATTTTAGGCACAGGAGAATCAATATCATATGGAAGTTAGTTGTCCTAAAATTCATGTACAAATTCAAGAAAATTCCAATCAACCATTCAGCTGTTTTGCCTTTTGTCAAAATTGAAAGACTAATTCTAAAATTTATATAGAAATGCAAAAACCATTGAATAGTCAAGAAAGTCACAAAGAAGAATAAAGTCGATATTAAGACCTACTATAAAGCTATAGAAATTAACTCAAGAATTGCTACAAGCATAGACCTATAGAACAATGAGAAAATATAGAATTCAGACCAGACCATCTTATTTTGGATCATTTCATTTATGATAACATTGCATTGTAGGTACTGTCAAAAGGGTGGTCTTTTTACAGGAAAAATTTTACAAACTGTAAAATTGTCGTTGTTCACTAATGTAGAATACCCTATAACCCAGCAATTTCATTCCTAGGAGTATACCCAAAGCAGTGCATGTATACGTTTATGAAAAGAAATGTACAATTTTGCTTATAACAGCATTATTTGCAATGGACTCAACCTGAAAAATATCTAAGTGCTCATGAGTAGAATACATAAATAAATTGTGGTTAATTCAAACAACAGAATATCACACAACAC
The DNA here is from genome assembly GCF_040939455.1 of Microcebus murinus. Classification (NCBI taxonomy): domain Eukaryota; kingdom Metazoa; phylum Chordata; class Mammalia; order Primates; family Cheirogaleidae; genus Microcebus; species Microcebus murinus. Next base: position 67,712,465 of record NC_134111.1, on the reverse strand, counting down.
TGACAATTGCACACAGCAATCTAGGTAACACAGAAATACGATACTGAGCAAAAAATCCAGGTACAAGTAAAATTATACTTTTATGAAGTTCAAAATTAATCTAGGGTGTTAGAAGTCAGCTTAGTAGTTATTCTTTTATTAATAGTAGCTGGAAGGAGAGGTTATGGAAGACTTATAGGGTGTTGAAAATATCTATTACTTGGTTTGTTTACTGATTGCAAATGTGTTCAGTTGGTGAAAAATTCATCAAATTCTACATTTATTATTTGTACCCTTTTCTATATGTATGTTATACTTAAAATGTTCAATAAAGTAGATTAGCTTATTTTAGAAGTTTTCAGTGTACACAGAGAAGTCTGTGAGATGTAGGATTTTCTGCTCTAAAAAAATCTAATCACACAATGCTGCTTTTTGAGCAACAGGATTACAGAAAAATTGTTGACATGCATAATTTTCCCAATTATATATAGACTCTTTTCTAACAGAATTTTATGGAAACAAATAGTCTTGCTTTCAAAGATATGCAAATGATAATGGTAGTTACAGGAATATAATGAGGAGGATAAGTACTTCCTAGCATATAAGTCTCTCTTGGCTTATGCAGGAGCAAAAGAAAACATTGACTGAATTAATAGCTGAAGTTGCATTGCAGCTACATAGCTCCTCATCTGTCAACATCATAGTTTCCATGGATACATTCAAGTTAAAGTTGAATGAATTACATTGGGGTGACTTTACATACTTTCTTTGCTGCTTGGCCTGGCTTCATATTCAGCAACATTTTAAGACACACACACACACACACACACAGATGCCTTATGATTGGGAGGGGGGAAAAAAAAAGAACTTCACAAGTCACTGAGTCACTATTATGTTTATATTTGCAGATGTGGGTGCAGTGGGAAGTTGAAAATTGCTGGTTTTGAGTCTCAGGCAAGTTATTTTATATCAAGTCTTCTACTAAATCCCTCTGCTATTCCCCTATATTTTCCTCTTCAAATACATGGAGCACTGCATGCCCTAAAATCCCCAAAGCAGCTAATTCTCCTTTTCAGTATGTCTTGATTTTCCCACAGAAAAGTTAACACTTCATTGAAGTTTTAGCATTAGGACAAATTACTTACTATCCTGTCTTAATATTTTTCAAAGGTTTTTGAGACGATATCAGATAAGGATCATAAACTTGTTTTGTTGCCTTTAGGAATAAATCTCATTGTAAGAAATGAATAAACATTTTAAAAGGTACAGCAAAAATTTGCCAATTACCATCATTACCCCTACAAGTCATTTTATTCAAAATATATTCTTTGAAAAAATAAGCCAGATGTTAAGTTTTACATAACAGTATCACATAATACTGGATTGAAGTAGGTGTTCAGGTTTCTTTAATATTATACTTCTCTGAGCCTTTAATGTGTATTGTTTATCTATCTGGGACAGGTCATGCAGTATCTTTTGGAATTATTTGATCTCATTAGGCCTTTAACAAAATTTTTCTCATGGACATTTTTCAGAATTAGTGTTCCAGAGAAATGCCTTTGACATTGGTAAGTGCTCCTATGGTACTTTCTAATAGTGTATAGTGGAGAATAAAAAATAAAACTATAATTCTATTATTCATTTTAAACATAAAGGTAGATGCTCTTGTGCATTAACAGATGATAAATGTCTTCTTAAATTAAAGGAGCTTAATCTGTATATCTAATAGAAGAATATAAACAGCCAACATGCCGTTATGGTTCCCAAAGTCATTTTCCCCCTATGACAGAGCAGTTATAGTAAAGTACATTATATATTATATCTGTTTGGCAAAGTCAAATTATACATAAAGAAACAGAAAATCTGGACATCAATGCCCAATATCCAGGACAACAATAATTTGGATATTTTTACCTAAATATATGACTTCTTAAACAAATCTCCCAGAAGTTTTCTGTTGGAAAATGTGACATTTTTCTATAAACTTATCATATGCTTACCCTAAGACATAAGCGAGTATTAGTTGAGACAGACAAGCAACAAAAGACTATTAAGCCATTGCTCCTTTTTGAGCCACCTCGCTAAGACTAAAGATTTGATATATCACATGATTGTTAAGATTTGATCATGCTTACTTATCTTGCCTGTCAAAAAGTAAAACCTTATGAATGGAGAAAAAGATAAATAGATTTTCCCAAGAAAAGCATAAATAGGTCAGCCACAGAAATATAGTCATACTGTATAACTATTTTATTTTTTCTAGAATTATACAAGTCCAAATAGAAAACATATGACATATTCAAATTAAGATAATTTAAGAAATGTTTAATAAAGAGACTATTTTAAAAAGTGTAGGCAGATGTAGATGAACCACAAGATAATATAATAACACAGGCTACCAAATGCAGAGCTAATCTCACTACTTTGTCCACAGGGATGGGGATAGCATGATTCCTGAAATACAAGAGATAACTAGGCTATATTGAGAGGCATGTGATATGGCCAGAGAATGCAGCCCAAAGTGACACCTCATAGATGCTGCTATGGGACTCAAGACTCTTACCTTACTCTTATGACTTCCTCTGATCTCATGTAGGTGCTCCCCATTGGCAGAACCCAGTGGGATGCTAGGGGGCAATGCAGCCTGATAGTATTGCTTGTACACATTAGTGACCTAAAGTAGAGAGCCAGGGGCAGAGGTGGGGGAAGGGTGGGACTGTAATGGAAGATAATCCACAATGATAGATCAGTCTTCATTGGAAACTCAACATACAGTCAAATAAAACAAGGAAAATTATTTTGAATTTAACCATTCTGTAATCTCCTTAGCTATAGGAATGCTATTTTCTTCTTTTTTCAAAGATCTTTTCACCCTATTCTCTTAGAGTTTATGATATGGTATTGTGACCTCAAATGTTTGTCACAATATACACACAATAAAGGCTAATTATTGTTTTTTCTGATTTTTTTCCTATTAGCTGGCTTTTATTTAAATAATTAGCTATGATGTTAGAAATGTAGTTTTCAGGATAGCTTAAACTAAATTTCATTGCCAAATTTAACTTGATAAAGTTAGAGCTGCGAGTTAATGAAGATGTTATAACCTAAAATAATCTCTGAAATTTAATAGTCTCTTATCCCTACACCTTCAAATCCCCACATGAGTGTTTTAGGCAAGTTAGGTTTTTATGATATGTATTTATTTTGTGAAGGTTCTTTATGTAAAAAATTGTTGCTTATTTATTTTCAAGAAATGCTTTTGATTACATGCATACACATAGACATGGTATACATTCACATTCAAAATGTGAAATTAATTTCATCTAAAGATAAGTAACATGTTACCTTTCAAATTACTGAATTAATTTGTCTTGATATCTGAAGACTCCCTTTATGCTTCATTGACCACTCATATTTCATATGCCAAAAACTCTTCCTGACTACTAAGTGTTCTATTAAAATTCTATGATGTCTTCCTCAACTGACACTGTTCAGGTCAACTGATTCCTTTAAAAAATGACTTAACACTTTATACTCTCCCATTTTTCCACATCTCTGCAACAGGAATGGTGATCCCACTCTATTTACACAATACTGACTGTAAGTACACACTGTTTACCACAAAAAAACAACAACAACAAAAAAACTTATGTATAGTTTTGGGCATCACTCTTAATATTGATAGTAATTTGGAGTAGATTCAATGGACTGGGATTTATGTGGACAATGTGTAGGGTAACCCTAATCCCTGGATCACCCTAAACTATCCTGGCTTACCGGGACGATTTCTGTTTACGTTGATCTCCAGTTTAATTATTAATAATGCTACAGTCCCCTCATTTTTGGGAATCCTGGTTTGGATAATAAAGTATATAATAACCCTATTTATAGAATGTTATTTCTTTTTTATGTCAATAGATATTAAATAAATAAGAGTTGATGTTCATAAACATTCAAGGAATGCCGGGTTAAAGAAATTTCAGTATTTTTTATTTTCTACAGGTATTCTGAGAATTTACTATGGTAGCACACCTTGTGATTTTTCCCAAAGTTGGTTAATTTGGTATGATATATTGATGATTTTATTTCATAAAGAGATTTTGTTTCCACGGAGAATTTCTGGGCTGATATATAAAACTTTGGGAAATAATGATCTAATGAAAGTTGTGAAAGCCACTATTTCTTCTCTTTCCAGACATGCCCTTCACCCTTTCAGCTTTCTAGTCTCTCTGCTGTGTTCTGGCTGCCACTTCACTTCTTCTCTGGAACTCCTACTGCATATAACTAGAGTGACCATATAATTTATCACTTAAACAGGGAAACTTTTGAGAGTAAAAGAGAGCACAATGAATAATTATACTGGGACGGTAGGCTAAAGCCAGGACTGCCCCAGGTAAACCTTGACACACGGTCAGCCTTTCTATGGAGTATATATAGAAGTTTAGTATTCTTATAGATAAAAGGGGCAAAACTACCTTAAATGAATTAATTTGTGTCCTGTAATTGGCTTCCTCCAAGTTGATGTATTTCCATTTAAGTTGTTTATCTTTGACAGATTCCTGTTAGCTGTTGCTACATTACAGCTAAATAGTATGGAAGATATGCTCATGAATATGTTGGTTCATTTAAAAAAACTCTTATCTACAAAGGTCTATACAGGTTGCTCAAGTAAAGATAAAATTTAACATCAAGTCTGATTAATATTCCAAAATATGAACAAAAAAATCAAATCAATATCATAGATAAGAATATATCTTTGCTTAAATATATTTTCCTATTGTGTATATCAAATATAAAATGATACACAAATATAAATGAAAGGAATAGGTTAGGAACATGACAGGGATTTTGAGAGTTCATTGTACAATCTAATCATAGCATAAACTGCATAGTGGATTAATAAGAACACGTGGGATTTAAAATAATAAAAGTTATATTCACCCAAATGTCAAAAGACCACCCCAAATCAGTAACAATAAATTCTGGCTAGGGAATAATCTTTACCTAACACATTGATACTATCTTCAGAAGTATTCTAAGCCTGATGAGAAATTTATCTATCACACATCTTACCTTTGTTTAAAAAATATATCGATACATTTCATATATAAAATAAAAAATAAGATAAGTGTATACATTAACTACCCTATTTTAACTCCACAAGTTTTAAAAACTTGTTTTGAGTTCTTGAACAGAGTTCCATCTAATCAGAATAACCACATCTAATATATCATTGCTAAATACAGATTTAATTCAAAGTCCATTGGTTAAGAATGTTAAAAAGGCCTATTCATCAGTTGAATATAGTTGACACATGAAAACATAAGTCAGTCAAACAAAGCAGGTACAAATGGAACATGAAAAACCTGAAAATGCTTTAGGTTCGTTAACCTCTTTAAAGGGCATTAAGGGTAAAATAGATTGCTTTTGAATGGTGACATTTTTTTTTCTCTAACAGGCTCCCACTGAATAAAACACAGTTAATAGTGAATCAAAATTTCAGACCTTTAACTCAAACTGTCAATTTGTTCAAATTCTGTATACATATTAAGGCAGTAAAAACTGGAGCTACACTGATTACAGCTTTACAGAATGTCAACTTCTGAGTATTGGCAGTCTATAGAAAAGACTACTGGGCCAGGGCTCATGAAAGATTAACTGCATGTTTCTTTCAAGAATAGTGTTCAATACATCTCAAAAAATTTTTTTAAAAGTATATGAATTGCTAACATGGAATTTTACAATTTTCAATTCAGCTAAATATAAAAAATAATTTTCTCCATTTCAGTTTTTAAGGAAAGATTCTTTAAATATGTTCTTTATTTTTAATATAATGATAATGCTAATTTACAGATAGTGCTGCTGAAATAAATTCTTGGGTATAGTCTTAAACCAAGAAAACAATGTAGAAATATAATGAGTGGGTAAATACTGATAAATAAGAGATAAAAGTTAAATATAATATATAAAATTAGCATTTGTAAGTTTATTTATCTACCTACCTACCTGTGTACCTACACTTGTGAATGAAGGAGTCCACAAATCCTAATTCTATTGTGAGGATGGAGAAACTAGGACAGGCTACGTAATTTATAGAGTCCAGTGAAAATAAAAACAATGACCCTTGTTCAAAAATTAATAAGAATTTTAAGATATGGACAAAGTGAGCCTTAAACCAAGAGTGGGGCCTTATGTACACGCACAGGGCACACATCCATGCAGCCAGCCTCAAGGGAAGGCAAACTGTATGTACTCTGCTTGGGACTTGATATTTTTGCTTCTATTGTGTGTGGGTGTTTGTGTGTGTGTATACATACCACATATATACATACACAAACATAAATATATATGTATGTACATATATAATAGAAAATATGTATTTTATAAACTTTATTTTTTAGAGAAGTTTAAAGTTCACTTCTATTTTTAAGCTTCATCTAGTGGAACTTGAATAAACTCATCAATGAACTTAAGTAGCCATTTTTACTGATATAGTAGGTAATGGTAAGAATACATTAAAGATTTTTTTAACCCATTCAACTTTTGTTGAAAATTTGGATTATTTCATGGGTTTTTGATCTTTCTATACGAGTCTCTATGTTTATGTGCAAAAGTTTCTATAGTGTGCATAATTAGGAAGAGGCCAGCCCCTAATATTTGAAGGGCTTGGGGCAAGAGTGAAGTGAAAGCCAATATATGAAGAATACAGGATATTTTCATGGAGTAGATACACAGCTATGCTACATTTATGTAAGCATTAAACATAATAAAAATGAGTACTTAGATGATAATATAATAGAGAATATATGATTAGGAAATGGTAAAATATAAATTTAGAAACATGTATAGAAAAATCCAGTAATAAATTTGGTATTAAATATATAAACTAATCAAAATCCAGAAATCAAAAGGGAGGCAGTCATGGAATTTAGAAAAGAAAAATATTTGTAATGCCTTATACTGGTATCAAGAAATAAAAATGGACAAATATAATGTCTTTCTAGAAGAAAATGTTATCAATACTTATATAGTAAGAAATACTTTTTGTTTTATTTTGAATATCATCAATCAGAAGGAAATGACTGATGAATTCAAAGACAGAGTAAAAATTACAAAGTTGAAAAGAGAGGGAAAGATAATATTTAAAAGCCTGCACATACTTGTTTCTTTTGTACACATGAACTTCTATTAAACTCAATAGAAAGAACTTAAAAATACACACACACATGTATATATATAAGCTGAATATATCACATATGTTCAGTGTTATTAGTAATTGGAGAAATGCAAATGAAAACTTTGGTAAGTTGCCACTTTTATCCATGGGCTAGGAAAAAAGTTAAGATGTGTGAAAACACCAGGTATTGGCAAGGAATTATAAATTACTTTTATAAGTATAAATGTTTATTGCCACTTTGGTAAACAATTTTTATTTTTCTTGTAAATTTGAACATTTTTATACTGTTATGGGTTGAATTGTGTCTTCCAAACTCCTTACATTGAAATTTTATCCCAAATCACCTCAGAAAATAACCTTATTTGGAGATGGGCTCTTTACAGAGGTATTCAAGTTAAAATGAGATTATCAGGGTAGTCCCTAATCCATATGACTGGTGTCCGTATAAGAAGAGGAAATCTGGATACACACACAGATAGAGGTAATAAAATGTACAGAAACATAGTTCAAAGATAGGTATCTAGAAGAAAAATCTGGAACAGATGATTTCCAGTCTTCAGAAGGAACCAACCCCACCTACACCTAGATATTGGACTTCTAGTCTCCTGAACTGAAAGACATCAAATTTCTGCTGTTTATACCACCAAGTTTGTGGTACTTTGTTACAGTAGTCCTACCAAACTAATTACATATAGCTTGCAATTTTTATCCAGATCTATTCTCTCACAAGCCCACAGTGAGCTTTGTCCAATTTGTTAACAATGTTAGTTGTATTTTTCCACTGATGTCTGACTATGTCTATTCCAGGTAAACAGGAACAGGTTTACTATAAATCTATACCCTTTTTCTACAAAAAATGATTTTCAAGTAAATATGATGCTTTATTTTTAAAATGTCTTAGATTTATATAGTCTATTAATCCTTCAGCATGACAACTTGTAAATATATTTTATATTTGAATCTATGAACATGCATTTATTATTTATAATAAGTTAATTATATTATTTTCTATCATAAAAATTATAACACTGCTAGTTGCTGAGGGGGTTGCACAGATGAACAACACATAGCCTCTGTTCTGGAGCAAATTCTATTAAATTTGAGACTATTATATTAAGGCATGAACCTTCTAATAAGGATTCTGAATACAAAGAATACCAGTGTTACATATGTGCAATAATTTGGCCTAGTCACACTTTTATTACATAGTGTTACACAATTATATTTTTGCATCTAATATACTCAGTTTCATCTTATTACAACATAAAATTATCATCAAATTATGCCTGCTCTTATTGTAGAATATCAAATGCAAACATCTGCAGGATTGTTTTAATGCTGTTTCATGCTATAATAAACATGTCAAAATGATACTTTCTTCCTCATTCACTTTAGACTATTATTTATTTCCAGTTGCAACTTCTTTGTTTTCATTACTGACACTATAATTAAACTTAGGTTCAAAGAAAACAGAGGAATAGCACGATTGTCATGAACATATTTTTAGCTTAATTTTATATTTCTTGATAAATCGTGACTTTATTTTGAAAATTCTGTTGTCTTAACAGCATCTCAAGAAGACAGATTAGTTTTTTGTGCTGTACTGGGTTGGTAACTGACAGCTACAAATGTTGCCTTTGAAGTCTCTCCAATCTTTGCATGTCAGTACTTTCAAAGGTTTTCAGTAATGACAACATATCAAATCATCATGGCTGAAAGACCGCTACAATGATAGAATGACTTTAGACTTCCATATTTAGTTTTAGATGTTTTACAAAATTAAATAAATTGAATTTTAAAATTATGTATGTTTTTTAAAAATCCAATTCTATTTCCAATTAGTAACATACAACATAAGAAAAATCTAGCTTTGGGTAGAACCAAAAAAAGAATTTATTAGGTCACATAGTACTAGCTTGGTTGAACTATATTTTTGTTTTAGGTCACATTGTACTATCTCAGTTGAACTATATTTTTGTTTTAGAAAATTGCTTACTTGTTGCTTTCAGCTCAGAAGCCTTGCATATCTTTGCCTAATAATATATTCCTTATATTTTTGATGCTATTATAAATAGATCTTATTAATTTAATATTCTAATTGCTGCTGATATATAAAATAAAATTGATTCTATTAAATTAATATTACATCCTGAAACCTTGCTAAATTCACTGATTAGCTGTAATATTTGTTTTTATGAATGTTAAAATTTCCTATATAAACAATTTATGATATCTGCAAAAAAATTATTTATTATTTTCCTATTAGTATGGTTCTTATTTTTTTCTTGTCTTATTGTAATGGCCTAAAATACATACACAGCACCATGCTTAATAAAAGTGGTGAAAGTATACATCTTACCCTTTTCCTGATTTTAGTAAGGAGTGGTTCATATTTTCCCATTAGGTATGAAAATACATGTAGGTCATTGTAGATTCCTTTTATAAATTAAGAAAGTTCTCTTCTCTTCAAAGTTTGATGAGTTTTTGTCCTAGATAAGTGCTGAATTTTATCAAATACTTTCACTGCAACTTTTAAAAAAATTATATGGTTTCTCATCTTTATTCTATTAATATGATGAATTACATTGATTGTTTTTCTAGTGTTATAGCAAGATTGCATTTCTTAAATCAATCCTCTTTGTTCATGTATCAATCTTTTACATATTGCAGAATTCTGTTTGGTATTTGTTAAGGATGCTTGATTTTGTTCATGATGAAAATGCGTCTCTAATATTCTTTCTTCTTTCCTTTTTTTTGTTTATTGTTTCATAATACATTACTCAGGTTTTGCCATTGAGATTATATTTACCTACTAAAACTTATTAGGAAATACTGCTCTAATATTTTCCGAAAGAACTTTTATAAAATTGCTTTTCTAAAAAATTACATTCCTTAAATGTGTGATAGAAATCACCAATAAAATTATGTAGGACTAGAGTTTTGTGAGGAAGTCTTTAAAAAAAATAGATTACTGAATATATATGGAGCTCTTCTGATTTTCTGTTTCATATTATGATATTGTGTAGGGTTCACTTAACTTGCATTTTAAAAGAAATTTCTCTATTTCACTTATATCGTCAAATCAGTTGATATAAAGTTGTTCATAATATTGCCTTATTATTCTTTTGCATAAGATCTGTAGGGATAACTTCTGTTTCATCTTTGATATTGGTAATTTGTGAAGAGTGACTGCCAGAGATGGAGGGAGGAGTGGGAAGGTAAATAGGCAAAGCACTGAGGATTTTCAGGGTAGTGAAAATAGTTTGAATTATACTATAATGGTGGAAACATGGCATTATACATTTGTTTAAATCCACAGAATTTCCAACAACAAAAGTGAACCCTAATGTAAACTATATATTTGGGGTGATTATCATGTGTTGATATAAATCAATTTTAACAACTGTACCACTATGGTGGGAAATGTTGATAATGAGGGAGACTGTGCATGTGTAGGGGTAGGAGGAATGAGAAATTTCTGTGCCTTCCTCTCAGTTTTACTGTTAAACTAATACTGCTCTGAAAAAATAAAGACTTTAAAAATGTTGTGTAAAAGAAAAATGATACCAATAAAACAACAAAAAGAAACTAATGAATACTCAAGATAATATATTTTTATATTGCATGCTTTGTTTGATATACTATTTGGGAAAACATAATATTAACTTTTTATTATTATAATACAAGTACTAAGGATTATTACAATAAATTACTGAAATTTTAAGGAATTATAAAATATCTGAAGATTTCCCAAAGAAAAATGATTTGCAAACACAAAAACACACATGTGCATCATAAGTATGTTTCCTATTAATCCTCCTGAAAGAAATACTCGTCAAATATCATTCAAGAATATCAATTATTAAACAAACCATTACAAAATGCTTTGTTTCTGACAGTGCTTTAAAGTATCTCCTAACACCAGGGAATCACCTATCCAGCAACTCTTAAAAATCTTGGCTTAATATAATGATCAGCTTTATAATCCCCAGTGGCTAAAAAATATCCCTCTTCAAATCAGAAAAGAATACATTCTAAGTAAGAAAGAAAGATCAAGTGATACAATAAACCACATTCTTTCAGGAGTGTGTAAAGATTCAAACTTGACCAATGTTAAATCAAGTTTCAGCTAGTTTAATGTATGATCAGGAAGTAGAATGAATTTACTGAAAATATTTGAAAGGTAAATGTCTATTGTTGCTGATTACTTCTCGTTTTCACTGAATTTATCATTTACTTCTTTCAGTGGAGAAACTGTTATGTGAAATATCAAGAAAAACTGATATCAAACCGAAATGTGAAACATTCCTAAAAAATACAATAATTTCACAATCACATTTATTTTTCCTTAGAGTGCCTCACAGACATAAAATGAATGTCAAGCAATGTTATCAAGAACACACATGAGTAGAATCTTAGAAAAGTACAACAATGAAAAAAGTCAAAAGTCACAAGCTGAAAGGTCTTTTTTGATCTCCACAATTAAGATGATGTACACTGAAGTAGACTCAGCTCAATGTCCTGGAACTAACATATATACTGATATCCTATGAATCACTCATTTCCATTTGATATAAAGTCATGTAATCTCAGTATATTTCAGTTCTAAGACATTATCTCACACATATTTATGAGATAAACTATGTTGTATATGCTTTGGTAATGCTAGACCCAAACTTTTTATTTCAAGGTTGTTTTTTTAGGAAAAATCATCAGAAAATATTAAAGTTTAAAGAATCTTACAAACTAGCAAATGTTTGGGGGTAGAATTCTTATCCTTTCCCTAGAATGATTTCCAGCTCTCCTGGAGAATCCATCCTTTCCACTCATGTTTATCAGAAGCAAATATTAATATATTTCTAAAAGGTTTTTATCTTCTAATAGTTTTATATCACAAATGATAGCTTATCTTTATTGGTTTATGTTCTCTTTTGATTTAGTTAGAAAAAAAGTAGTTCAAAAATCAAGTAGATCTGTACAAATTATGATTACTTCAGGGTATATTTAAACCATAGCATCTCTAAAAATAGGTAGCTTAATTTTGTTTTTTCCCCCAATACTAGAAAACCCCAGAGATATTTTCAAAGAAAACTTGTAATACTTAATCTATTTTAACATCTTCACTTAGGTTACAACTACATATTTGTATATGAACTTTTACCTATAGATATATTTACAATATTTAAAAATGTTTAGTATTGACACACACAAATAAATGAATAAATGCTCCAAATTCCATAAACAGAACCAGGTCAAAATAAATATATTTATTATATAATAAAGATGGCATTTCAAATTTGTGGGGAAAAACAGGGATAGTCAATAAATGATTTTGGCATAGTTGGTCAGTTATTTACAGAAGCTTATCTTAAAGCTCCTGTTTCTCTTCCTAGAATATGTCTTTTTCCCTTCCAATCTCAAGGCTTTTAATGTGTTGCTTTCTGGGAATGGATATCTCCATGTTTATATTTAATTCATTTTAGTTACCAGCTTGTCCTTATTTTCCTAGTACTTTCCTCTTTTCAGGACTCAAAGTTTCAAGTCCTGGGAAACCTTTCAGCCCTCAGGCAAAGTTGGGCTTGCCTGAGGATGGCAGCTCACCCTGGTTTATTTCTGCCTATAATTCATTTATGAGTGCAAATTCACTTCCTCAAGAATTACTTTCCCAACTAAGCTTTTAAATAGACTAAGTCCTATCTATACATTCCTTCTAACTGAATAGTATCATTATGTTTTTTTCTTACATTTTTCAGTGTTTTTCTACTATAAAATGATTCTTTGAAAAGATAGCATCTCATTTGTTGCTATTTTATGCTCATCATCTAAATAAATTAGGCATATAGTAAGTGTTAAATATTGTTATATAAGTGACAGGTGATTGAATTTATTTCATTTTTCAATTTTAATTATCACAATCTTAATTAATCACATTTATTTATGTGATTATTTCATTGGTATCAAACTCCCCTATTAGGTTATATGTTCCACGAGGATGAGGTTATATCTATTTTAGTCTTTACTAAAGACATAGTACTTAGCACAGTGCCTGGAATTTTAAATTTATGAAACAAATGAAAGTCTGAAAAAAATGAACTGATATAGTACCCTAAGCTGACAAATTAAAAATCATAAAAGATCCATGGGTGCTCCTATCATCCTCATTTTTTCTATGTTTAGCTTGAAAGTATAGGATCACTGTGAGAAGATCACAAAGTTTAAAGTCAATCAGACTTTGTTTCAAATTCCACTTATCTATTCATATTTCATATATACAGAACTACTTTGATGGTCAGTTTTACATCATAAATTTGTGAATGGAGCTGAAGATTATGAGTAATAGACACTAGCAGTATCTATTGCTATATATCCAACTATCCAAAACTTAGTAGTTTCTTTTTATTTTGTTCATGATTTCATGCATCAGGAATTTGGGAAGGTCTCAGTTGAATGATTAAACTCTGAAGTATGTGCTATCAGCTTGGCCGATTGTGGCTGGAACATACTCTTCCACAATGGCCTCTTTACTTCTATAGTGTTTGTGCTCATTGGTCTCTTAGTGCTCATCCTTGCTTTGAATTTTCACAGCATGGTGGTCTTAGACTAATAGCTTTTCTGATATGGAAGTTGGTTTTCAAAAAGGTAGGAAGCAGTTTTCAGGCTGCTTAAGCCTGAATCTAACACAGTATCTCACTTTTTCTATATTCTAATGACCAAAGCAACAACTGGGCCCAGTCAGATTTTTGAAAGTAGCAAAAGAGACTATCCATCTTGATGGAGGTATGGCAAGTCACATTGAAAGAGAGCATGTAGAATGGCAGACGTTGTGGAGACTCTCTGACCATGATAATTCACATACCTCCTACATGTAAATTACACTTACTCTTGCCTTAAGATTCCTAATGTGATGTCTCATCCCACTAAGAATTAGCTCAAAGTCCAGGATCTGAACATCTATGTATTGGGTATGGAGAAGGCACTTTGAATACAGTTTCTGTGGCTTTAAAAGTTTGTGAATTAAAGTGAAAAGGTGTCTGCCCTGTATCATCCAACATAAAATGGGGAAATAAATAGAGTCAATACTCCTCTGTACAAAGGAAGAAAACAGGAGGCACATACTGGTGATGGAGAGAGAAAAAATTTGAAATCCAACTAATATGGTCACCAATTTCCCCTGCATTAAAGCAGAAAATGAATATTAATTAGGATCTAATTCTTCTCCTCATGCTTGGACTTCTCATAGCATGAGTTCAGTTGACCTTGGTTCTTGGGTCCATTGTCTAGACTTGAGGCAGGCACACATGTTCCTACAAAGGGCCAGCTAGTAAATATTTTGGGTTTGCTGGTAATATGGTATCTTTCACAACTACCCAACTCTTCCATTCTAACAAAAAAAGCAGCCATAATCAAATGTAAACAAAGGGGGCAGTTGTGTTTCAATAAAACTATTTTCATATGTAATGAAATTTTATTTTTCCCTCAATTTTTATTCAACCATTTCACAATGTAGAATCCATTCTTGGCTCATAGCCTATATAAAAGCAGGGCACAAGCTAGATTTGTCCCATTGGTTATAGTTTATTGACTCCCCTACTCTAAACTCTTAGTTTGCTTCTTTGAATCCATCCTTTTATTTCCTTAAGAAATGGACTATATTTGTGGCTGAGTAGCTTTCTAAACCTGATTTCCAGATACAGGAGTCCAAAGGCTTTTTTTTTACATCTATATTCTCAGTATTCGCTATAAAGGCCTTTCCAAATATTTTGAGTTTCCAATAGATGTGTGTATGATCTGCTCTATTAAACAAAACTTCCGTCCACATTTTTATCCCAAATAGGTTCATCTCTACTATGGACTACCTGTGAGTGTTTGGGGAATATACCCTTAACACTTTTAAACCTTCTTATTTAAGGTAGAGTTTTTAGGCTAGTAAAATACTTAGAGAAGTACTACCAGGAATGGCTTTATCTCTTTCTGAGATCATAATAAAGAATGTTACAGCCACAGACCTGAAATTGTCTTTAACCAGTAACCAAGGTTTAGTGGTCTGTTATGATATTTGTAACTTGAAGCCAGTTATTTTGAGAAATATTTGCCTGGAAAGAGTGAGGATGAGATAGAGGTTAATATTCAAAGCCAACAAATCCTTATTCCCTTATATTTTACCTAAAGTAGGTTCAAAAATTTGAAAGTTACTTCTCTAATTCATTTCTCTCTTGTCATATTTTATCAAACACTTCTGGAAGGTGGCTGGCACTTTCAATATTTTTTCATGAGATTTCCTTAACCAAAGCCATGAAGTCATTACATAATCTACTTTTCATGTTACCACAAGTAAACTGTTATCTTATGGAATGTACATACATAAATATGTCTTTTTATCTTCAGACTCTGATAACTATTTTCTCACTGACACCTATTTTCAAATTTTCACCTATTGTCTTTGTAAGCTTCCTCAAACTTTTGCTAATAGTCTCCTCAAGGCTGATTCATGTTCTGCCCATAGTCTATTTCTAACTGTTCATATGACAATATCTCAATCCTGATTATTTATTCTTTTTTATCTATCTATCTATTATTACACAACAGATTACCTCAAACTTAGTGGTCTAAAACAACCATTTTATTTTGGCCATAATTTTGCAGATAAGACATTTGGGAAGAGCTCATTTGACCACAATTTCTTTTTTATTTTTTTGATGGCTAACTTATTCTATTGTGCTGGAAGAAAAAAACAAAAATAAAACCTACCAGCTCTAATTACAAACCCAGAAAAAACCACTTCTATACACTGTGAAAGTACAAAATAATAAAACAAAAGAGTCGACCACCAAACAAATTTCCCTAAAGTAAATTACAAAAAGGGGGATAAAAGGCAAAAAACAAAAATGATCCCAGATGATATGATCCTTATTCTAAGAAGGAATCCTCAAAAATGATCCTTATTCTAAGAAGGAATAAATAGCTATTGGTAAATGTCTGAGAAAACTTAAATAAACTTTAACTACTTAAAACAATAATATCAATATCCAATCTTAGGATAAAACAAGGATACAGATAAATTACCAAAAAAAGAGTTATATCTGTTTTTGGAGTTGGATAATTCTAAAATCCTCATTTCATTCAGAGGTAATGTTGCCAGGGTGCTAGTCTGCTCTCGGTTCTTGGTATGCTCTTGGCCAAAGAATGATCAGACAAACCAAAGTGTCAGGTCCAGCCTCTTGGCAGACTGTTATCCTTGTTCTTTGGCATCTTGTTTGGAAAAAAAATCAGAAGCAGGACCAGTGCAATGGAGTGACCACAAGCAGGAAGCAGTTTCATATGACTAGCTTTTTATTATAAAACAAAACAGTTCTGTCTCCAGAAGTGGAAAGAGACAGACTGACTCAGTGACTTACTGACTGACCCTCTCTCTCTCTATCTCTCAGAATTCTTCAGTTGTTTCCTTTTATTGGCTTATTCTGGGGAAGGGCTTTCAGAAGATATAGAATGTTACTAAATGATTAACAGGTGTTCTCAAGGTTGTAACTGCATATACGAGCTCCTTCTCTGTAAGCCCCCCTGGGTGAGGGTGAACCACAATTAGATTTAAGCTAATGACATAATTAACCTTAGGCTACTCTAGGTCACTTTTATGCCTAGGCTGGGGAATTCCCGGATAAGTAAAGTGTTTCTTCCTTTGCCAGGTGTAGCAATTGCTTGGGATAGGATTAAGGATGAGGCAACACCAAGACGGAGGGCCCTTCTTTATCCTTCTTCCCAGGTGAGGAAATTTCTTGAGGTAGTACCAAAGAAGGGCACCCTTATCCCTAGAAGAGTCTGACAGCCTAATTATCTTTTTTAAATTATGTATTTATTTTTATATATTTTTTTTAATTTTCTTTGTTTATTTCAGCATATTACAGGGGTTCAGATGTTTAGGTTATGTATATTGCCTTTGTCCCACCCAAGTCACAGCTTCAAGCATGTCCATCACACAGACAGTGAGCACTGCCCCCATTAGGTATGTATATACCCATCCTCTCCTCCCCATTCCCACCTGCCTGACATCCAGTGAATGTTATTACTATATGTGCACATAAGTGTTGATCAATTAATACCAATTTGATGGTTAGCACATGTGGTGCTTGTTTTTCCATTCTTGGGATACTTCACTTCATAGAATGGGCTCCAGCTCTACCCAGGATGATACAAGAGGTGCTATATTACCATTGATTTTTGTGGCTGAGTAGAATTTCATGGTATACAAATATCACAATTTATTAATCCACTCATATATTGACAGGCACTTAGGTTGCTTCCACATCTTTGCAATTGTGAATTGTGCTGCTAAACACATCCTAGTGCAGATGTCTTTTTTATAGAATGTCTTCTTTTTTCTTTTGGGTAGAAACTCAGTAATGAGATTGTTGGATCAAATTGTTAGTTCTACTCGTAGCTCTCTGAGGTATCTCTATATTACTTTCCACAGAGGTTGTACTAGTTTGCAGTCCCACCAGCAGTGTATGAGTGTTCCTATCTCTCCACATCCACGTCAACATTTATTGTTTCAGAACTTTTTAATAAAGGCCATTCTCACTAGAGATAAGTGATATTTCACTGTAGTTTTGATTTGCATTTCCCTGATGATTAGAGTTGTTGAGCATTTTTTCATGTTTGTTGGCCATTAGCCTATTTCCTTTTGAAAAGTTTCTGTTCATGTCCTTTGCCCACTTTTTTGATAGTGTTGTTTGATTTTCTTTTCCTCCCTGATTTTCCTGATTCTGTAGAGATTCTAGTTATCAGCCCTTTATCGGATGTATAACATTCTAGTTATCAGCCCTTTATCGGATGTGTAACATTCAAATATTTACTCGCATTCTGTAGGTTGTCTGCTTACTCTCATGATAGTTTCCTTGGCTGGTCAGAAGCTTTTTAATTTGATCAGGTCCCATTTATTTATTTTTGTTGTTGCTGTGATTGCTTTTGGGATCTTCTTCATAAATTCTTTGCCTAGGCCAATGTCTATAAGAGTTTTTCCAACATTTTCTTCTAGAAATCTTATAGTTTCATGCCTTAAGTTTAAGTCTATTATCCACTCTGAATTGATTTTTGTGAGAAGTGAAAGGTGTGGAACCTTTTTCAGTCTTCTCCATGTGGCTATCCAGTTTTCCCAGCACCATTTATTGAATAGGGATTCTTTTCCCACAGTATGTTTTTGTCTGCTTTGTCAAAGATTAGATGGCTATATGAGTATGCTTTTATATTTAAGTTCTCAATTCTGTTCCATTGGTCTATGTTTCTGTTCTTGGGCCAATACCATGCTATTTTAGTTACTATAACCCTGTAGTACAGCTTAAAGTCTGGTAAATTGATGCCTCCCAATTTGTTATTTTTGCTTAAAATTGCTTTTGCTATACAGGGTCTTCTCTGGTTCCACATGAAGCATACAATTATTTTTTCTAGATGTTTGAAAAATGATATTGGTATTTTAATAGGAATTGCACTGAATCAGTAGATCACTTTGGGTAGCATACACATTTTAACAATGTTGTTTCTGCTGACCCATGAGCATGGTATGGTTTTCCACGTGTTTACATCCTCTACTATTTCCTTCCTCAGTGTTTCGTAGTTCTCTCTGCAGAGATCTTATACCTCCTTCATTGAATATATTCCTAGATATTTTATTTTCTTTGTTGCTATGGTGAAGGGCATTCTATGGTAAATTATATTAGTCTGAGAAGTTACAGGTACTACCTAAATTCAAGAAGGTGGATAAATAGACTCTATCTTTTAATGGAGGAGAGGCAAGTTCATATTGCAGAGGATAATTTGGAATAAGAGATAGTGTGTACTTCTGTGGGGAAAAAATCTCAACATTGCATGTAAGAACTAAGATAATATTTCAAAGTGTTCGCTACAGTAGCTAACATATGATTATTATGATAAAAATAATAATTTTAAATATCTATATAGTGTTTACTATATGCTAAACATCTTTAGCGATATAGACATGGTCATTTAAGCCACCCAGCAAAACTATATGGTAATATAATTATCATTACTATATTATAGATGAGGTAATTGAGTCATAGCATTAAGTAATTTGCCCCAAATCACATAGATATTCAAGAGCACAGCTGGGATTCAAAGACATTTAACTAAATGCCAGAGCCCATAAAACAGTCACTAATATAGAAAGAAAATAATACGATGCCACTCAAAACTAGCTCCTGCTGTTGTTTTTCCAGGAGCTGTAGAATACATGATGGCTCATATATGCAATTCCTACAATCATTATGTGTGTGCATGGGGCATGTGGGGGAATTTAATTTCTTCTTATATTTAAATTTCTAAGACATACATAAGTATGTCAGGCATGCTAATATAATTGATCCTTCTTCCTTTTACAATAGCAATAAAATAGAATATTTGCCTTAAATCTATTTATTTCTATGGTATTTAATTTTTATTAATCATAAAAATGAGTAAATATTCAAATCAATATTTAGAATTCAGAATTTCATGAAGTTTCTTTTTTCCATTTTGCTCATAGAGCTCTATAAGCATTCTCATCCCTCAATTTCTTATTTCTACAGTTTGATCTTAATAACTGCATAAAACTTTATTAACCCTAATCATTTGCAAAGTAATTTACTTTCAAAATGCCAGTTCTTGAAATAATTGTAGAAATCCGCTTACCAAAGTGATTAAGGATTATAAGAATATATGCATGTGTGTGTATATAATTCTATTAAAATCCGAAATGATAGAAATGTGAATGTTTCAATGTTTAATTCAGACATCAAGTAAAATTACTGAGAAAAATGCATGTATCTTAAAAACGAAAACTAAAAACTTAAAAATACATGTATCTTAAAATCTTTTAACTAGGGATTTTTCTTTTCCTTTCCTTTTTACATGAATAATACAACAGGTACAATGTTCACAATAATTGTATGGTTGAAAGTGTTAATCAAGAGAATCATTCATTAACCATCATTAAATAAATAAATCTGTTAGTTGTTATGGAGCACACACATAGAGCTACACATATCTGCAACAGATCTGAATTACTAAATCTGACATTTTAATGTACTTTGAAAGTTCTTCATGGTAGTGACATAGAGAACCAGCAGGCACTGCTTAACACAGTCAAAACCTAGATGGCCAGGAAAATATCCTCTGCTTGACCTTGCTGCTCAATATACCCTAGTTATAATATATCAGCATGCTAAAAGAAACTCTCACGAACACCATGGCAATTCTGGGAGGGACCTTATAAAGTAAAAAAAGAGGAGGGCTCTTAGTTATAGGAAATCGCTGCCCCCTTCCAAGTAATAATATAAATATTCCTCCCCTGCTTAGTCTATGAGAAAGCCAGTGCTTAAAAAAAAAAAATCAAAATCACCAAAGGTGCTGTTCTCCTCAGCAGGAAGAACTAGCCTCTACTCTGTCTGTGGAGTAGATATTCTACATTTCCTGAATAAAACTTACTTTCCCTTTATACTGTCAGCTCGCTCTAGAATTCTTTCTCACACAAAGCCAACGATCCACTTGGACTATGAGTGATTCCTAGCAATGGGAATTACTTTTCAGTGCCAGTAGGACTTTATTTCTATATGTATCATAAATTAAAGAAATAACTTCTAATAAAAATATGCCTCTACTGCGTAGGCAAGGAACTCTTTCAAAATGGTTCACTGATTCTCTAGAAATATCATGTTTACTTACAAAATTAGTGCATAACACTTGATACATGTAACTCTATTTTAATAAATGTTAGTAGTTTTTTAGTAGTATGTTCCATGAAAAGTCATATTTTCCAGAGACAAGCATTTTGTTTTCAATTTTTAAAAATATTGCACATTATTTCCCGCTGAGTTGATAACGAATGGAACACAATGAATTATCTTTAAAGTGCTACTCACTCCTCAAAAATATTTAATTTTAAACCAAAGATTCTCAAATTTAATTCAAGTGATTCTTTTTTTTATTTCCTTAATGATAATTAGTATAATATGAATGAAAATTTGCAAAATAGTGAATTTACTTAATAGTTTGTGCTCAAATTTAAAGACATGAAGTACAAAAATCTCATGAGAAAAGGGAACCATAAGGGGGTATCTTATTTATTTATTTTATTTATTTTATTTTTTTGAGACAGAGTCTCACTCTGTTGCCCAGGCTAGAGTGAGTGCCGTGGCATCAGCCTAGCTCACAGCAACCTCAAACTCCTGTGCTCAAGGGATCCTTCTGCCTCTCTCCAGTAGCTGGGACTACAGGCATGTGCTACCATGCCCGGCTAATTTTTTATATATATATTTTTAGTTATCTAGTTAATTTCTTTCTTTTTTTTTAGTAGAGGCAGGGTCTTGCTCTTACCCCGGCTGGTCTTAAACTCTTGACCTTGAACAATCGGCCTGCGTTGGCCTCCCAGAGTGCTAAGATTATAGGCATGAGCCACCGCACCTGGCTGGGAGTATCTTATTTAAAAGCTTTAGAATAAATTCCAGGAACTGTTCTAGCAGTTCATAGAATGTAGAAATAAGTGATTTCAATTATTTAAAAGGAAAGGAAGGCTATTCACCATGTGTTATTTAGAGGGTCCTTGAAATTATGCCCATGAAAACTACATTATTGTAAACAAATAACATCAAATAGCTTGAAGTACCTACTTTAATTCCTTATGTATCTACTAAGAATCTATTTTGCCACCATATATTACAAGCATCAATGTTAATTTAATGACAAAATGAGTGAAGAAATATTAATAAATGATCATCTTCTCAAGAGGCTTAAATCTATCAGGAAAACAGAAACACTTAAAACCAACTACACTTATCAGGAAGAATAACATATTTAAGTAATGGAATAATAAATTTCATATGTTAAATCATGTAATTCCTAACTAGTACACTAGCCATATGAAGAATATGCTTGATCTGTTCAGCTTAGCATAGAAGTATCCATCTCACAAAAAGATGTTTTTAGTCCAGAATTTTAAGTAATTCCTGTACTACACTTATTCATGCTCTTCAAAAATATAACTCTTCCAGATCAAGACCAGCGTAGCATGAGATGCAGAGGAGATAGTGTGTAGGGACAAAAACAACAACAATAACAGCAAAATTCAGAAAGTAATAATCCTGTTTCATCTTCTCCTTTGTGATACAACCTACATACAAATCCTCCCCAATATCCAGATACCATATGCTGGGTAGGATGAGGGTGATCAGAGGTAGAGAAGAAGAAGGGCTAAAGATTTACCTGAAATAAATAGGAACATTCAAAAAGAGATTTAAATTGAGCAAGACTAAGGTATCATTAATTAGAAATCAACCTTCCTGACAACATACATCAAGGAGTAGAGATTCATACAAAAGATAAAAACAGGTACAGAAAGTTAAAAACACATACTTTTTTGCATATCTGAGAAGTGTGATCATATTTATTTCTAAGTTGATTTAAAAAAAATTAATAGACCTTATGTTTTATAGCAGTTATAAGTTTAAATAAAAATCGAGCAGAAAACACAGAAAGTTTCCATAATGCCCTTCACCACCATCTCCAGTATAGCTTTTCCTTAATTAACCTTTGGCATCAGTGTCATACATTTGTAATTGGTGATGAGCCAATATTGATATATTATCATAAAGCTTATGGTTTGCATTACGATTCACTCTTTTTGTTGTAAATTCTGTGAGTTTTAGAAAATGTATAATGACATGTATCTACCATTACAATATCATATAAAATAGTTTTACTATCCTAAACATTTCCTGTACTACACTCATTCATCCTTCGCGTCCTCTCTCCTTCCCCATGAACCCCTGGCAACCAGTGATCTTTTTACTGTCTTCATAGTTTTGCCATTTCCAAGATGTCATAGAGTTGGAATGTAGCCCTTTTATATTGGCTCTTTCACTTCGTAATAGGCACTGAATTTTCCTCTATGTCTCTTCTTGGCTTGATAATTTGTTTCTTTTTATCAGTGAATGATATTACTTTATATAATATACCATAGTTTATTTATTCATTCATCTACTGGAGGGCATTTTGATTGTTTCCAAGTTCAGTCAATTAAAAATAAAGCTGCTGTTAACATCCATGCACAGGTTTTTGTGTGGAAATGAGTTTTCAACTAATTTGGTAAATATCAAGGAGAACAAATGCTGAATCATATGGTAAGAATATATTTAGTTTTGTAAAACTGCCAGTCTTCCAAACTGGCTGTACCATTTTGACTCCCACCAGTGATGAATGAGAGTTCCTGTTATTACACATTCTTGCCAGCATTTGGTGTTTTCAGTGTTCTGGATTTTAGCTATTCTAATAGGTATATAGTGGTAAACCCAATACAAATTCCAGTAAAAGTTTATTTCTTACTAAATTGAACAAATCTAAAATTCATATGAAAAAGTAAATAAATATTAGAGACTCATCAGTCAGTCAAGGTATGCAGAAGATTCTTCATCAGCAATCAAGCCAGAATATAAACTAGAGATAATTTAAATAGTATGACAAGAACATAAAAATAAGAAAGTATATCAGAATACAGATCCCTGATAGAAATCTGTACATATGTGCAAACTCAGTATGTGATAAAGATAATCTTAAAAAAAAAGGAGGAAAGATTTTATTCCTACCTAGGGTGTAAAAAGCCACAGGAGAACATCAATTCATTCATAACAGTGAGCTGGGCAGGCTGGGCAATCTATGAAAACATAACTTTTTCTTGAGCCCACCAGCCGGTTGAGATTATATAACTAAGTGAACTAAATGCTAATGGGTGACAACTCCCTGTGAGATAGATGGGATATATAAAATATTTCTCTTTTAACAGAACATGAGAGGAAGAGGCAGTGACTAAAAAGCTGAGTGAGAAGAAATCATCTAAAATCTTAAAAATTTCTTAAAGATTAAGTGTGGTTAGTATGATAGCTCAGAATCCCAGGGATCCTTAGATCACCAGGAGAGCACATACTTACCCACACGCTGTTTTTTTATGGCCATAAACTATGTGCTCAATAGAAAGCCTGGCTTGAGAGAGACTTGCTTCAGACTATAGAGAAAACCATTATCCACTTTTCACACCCTTCTCAAATATGAAACAAAAATCTTACAGTACTCGTGGAGAGTTGGGAATATTCCTGTTGTCCAGGGCATAAACAAAGATCCATTTCCTTCTGGGGAAGCCGAGTTATCTCCCAAGACTAAGAGGATCCTCCTGCTCCTGGTTGCAGGCAAAGATAATTACCACTAAGGGAAGAATCCAACAAGACCTTTCTGCCTCTGAAGAGGGACAGGAAACCTGCTCACCATGGGAACTTGCTCTATTATAAACCAGAGATCTGTTAATGCTGGGAGAGAGAAAGAGAACTCTATCCTACACAAGATCAACCACTAATAAAAAAGCAAAGTTTTCTTGCTTTGGAAAAGAGGGGACTGGAACCCTAATTTCAATGCTGAAGCTAAGGCACAGAGTAACAAACAGCAGCAGTGTATCACTAACAGTGATAAAAAAAAAAATAGAAGGGTAAGTTCTCTGCGCAGCCGGCAGAATGCATTCATCGGAGTGATAACACTGAGGAAAAACTGGGAAACCAGAACCTTCAGTAAGATTGAGATAGAGAACTGGCAACTCCTGCTTGATAAACAGTCATAAGACCTAAACCAAGGTCTCTCATAACAGGAGCAGCTCAAAATCAGTTAGAACCAAGATGATGACAAAAAACATCCTCAGGTTACCCTCACTGCTCATTATATGCTAATTATAATATATTAGCATGCTTAAAGAAACTCCCTCTAGGTCCATGACAAGTTACAAATGCCATGGCAACTCCCAGAAGTCACCCTATGTGGTTTAGAAAGGGGAAAGACACTCAGTTCCAGGAAACCTGACCCCTTTCCCAGAAATGTGATGAATAATCTTCCCTCTGCTTAACATAAAATTAAATAGAAAGTACAAAATAAGACCCCAGAAACTCACAAACGGCTACTCTCTGTTGCTCTGAGATAGCAGCTGTTCTTCCAAGGAAGCAACCTTCCTTCTTTCTTTTGTACTTCAATAAACTTTATTTCGCTTTACTCTTGGCTCACTCTTGAATTCTTTCCTGCATGAAGGCAAGAACTACCTTGGCCTTCAGTCTGGACCCTAGTTTTGAGATCCACTTTCCTGTGTCAAGATTAAGATTGCAAACAGCCTACTATTAAAAGCCTTGAAATCTGTAGTGAATTGAAGGTAACTATAGATACAACACAATCCCAAACATAGCTCAACTACTGCTTAGATTGACTTAATGCATCACAATAACCTGAACAAAGAAAAAATATGACCATTTATTTGAGCAAATATTATTTACCCTGGTCTCTAGGTTCTACCACACATGTTCCCTTGCATACAATAAAAATATGTAAGGCCCCCCCAAAAGCAAGAATATATAATTCATTGTCCAGGATATATCTTTCAACAGAATCACAACCAGAAGTTGCCCTAATATTGAAACTATCAGATAAGTACTTTAAAATATGTACTGTAAAGTAATTTAGTAAATCTAGTGGAAAAGTATGCAACATGTATAAACACATAAACAACTTCAGCAAAGAGATAAGCTATAACATAAGATCAAATGGAAACTATAGAAATTAAAATAAGAATAGTAGACATAAAGAATTTCTTTCATGAACATTGGCAGACCAGACACAGTAGAGGAAAAGAGTCACTGAACTTACA
This sequence comes from Microcebus murinus, assembly GCF_040939455.1. Lineage (NCBI taxonomy): Eukaryota > Metazoa > Chordata > Mammalia > Primates > Cheirogaleidae > Microcebus > Microcebus murinus. The sequence goes on along the minus strand of NC_134111.1, from coordinate 67,686,597 downwards.
GGCATATTAATAATAGAAACTATTCTAATTGAAGGATAAAGAGAAAAAGAATAGAGAAAAAAATGGCTAAACAGAATAGAGAATCTATGAGTTAGAGGACAAACATACAGCTAATAATGGTGTAATATATATATATATATATTACATATATATATATGTAAAATTGAGTGCCAAAGGAGAAGAGAAAGAGGATGAAAGAGAAGAAAAATCAGAAAAAATGTAATGAACAATATGTATCCAAAATTAAGGAAAGAGAGACTTAAGCTACCCAGGCAGAGAATAAAAACAGAGACAAACAAAAAATATTGAAAATTAAACAAACAAAAAAGCAGCGGGGATAAACAGGCAGGAAGAAACATTGGCTACAAAGCAAAGATACCATAAAAGTGTATTCCTTATCAGAAACTTTGCAAGCCAGAAAACAATGGAGTGACATCATTAGAGCCCTAAAGGAAAAAAAAAAAAACTATGCAGAAACCTGTCTAGCAAAGATACATTTTAAAAATGAATGATAAAATGAAGGTATTTGCAGAAAAATGAAGCTGAGAATTCATTGACACTAACAACCAAATGATCATAACTGACATTTCTAGAAAACTTAACTGTCAAACTCCAAGTTTAACCATTGGTTTGTTTTTGCTCTTATATACACAGTGATAACAATGGCCATTCTTGTGCATCCTTTTACACAAATCTTTGGAGGTATATATTACTTATATATTATATACATATAAAATTTTATAGATTAAAAATATTAAAAAGTATATATACAAAAGTTTAGATGAAGGATTGCCAAGGTAAAATATATTGTCAGATTGCAGCATACAAATATTAAATTCTAATTTTCATTTTATTCAATTCATTTTTTGCTAGGACTTGGTAAAATTTTCCTAGTTTATTGCCCTATTTCTGACCTTCCTTTTCTTGAGTGTCTTTATTGTCCCAAGAAAGCCTGCAGTGGAGCATCCACTTCAGTCTTTGAACAATATAAACATAATTACATTCTGTCTTTGTTGTGTGATTGCACAAAGCTGAAATATTTAACAGAGTCCTTGGCTCAACCATTTTTCCATGCATTAATCAAAATGCTGAATTTTGGATGTTTATCACATTAGAATGATATTTATCCATGTTTCTGCAGTCTTAAGCTGTGTGTCTTAATGGTGTTCACTAGCTTCTACATCTACGTTTTGCACAATCACATCTTTGAACTTTTCAAATAGTAAAGTACTCTCCTACTTAAAAGAACAACTTTTCTGTTACTGAAGAACTTACTGACCATAACATGATAAAGGTACTTCCATAGCTTCAGCCTGCTGAGATTTTGTTATTTAGCCATTTTATAATCATAAATCTTTTTTATTCAACAAGTATTTATTAATTTAACTATTGCTTCAATATTTTTGAACATCTATGAGGTAACTATTGTTTTAGAATGTATTCAACCTCATGGAGCTTATATTTAACTGGAGGCTTGTATATTAACATAATGTTTTACTAGTAGGTACTAAATATTTATTGACTAGAAATGAAATTATCTCCTTACATTGTAAGAGCAAAAATCTACTTTGGGGCTAAATACATCTCGTTTCTTTAATGTCAAATATGAAGGAATAAAGTTTACTGTGAGAGAATATAAAAACATTATCATAAATGTTATAACAAGACGAGTGTGGGGAGGCAGTCCTTGAACAAAATGAACAAGAAGGTTTCTTGTTTCAATTAGACCCCAATTGGTTTCTCACTCTACTTGTAGTCTATTAAAATACTTTTCCCCCTAACAGCTCCAATACTTGTATATAATAAGGCTATTGTAGAAAGTTTTAAAAATGCTAAAGATTAATTCCTTAGCTCTCCCATTAAGATTGATACTTAGCCTTTATAACCTCACTTACTGAAAGTTAAATCTTCATCAAGATGAATCATACATTTGACATTTATGTTTTTAGAAATGTTAGCAGAAAATTGATATAATACTGATAATAATTATGCTATTAAATCATATTTATATGCTTTGTTCATTCTAAATCTT